>NC_089851.1:36809469-36814469 GCF_036373705.1 Amia ocellicauda | reverse complement strand
GTATGCCCTCAAGTTAACATACACTCACCTAAAGGATTATTAGGAACACCTGTTCAATTTCTCATTAATGCAATTATCTAACCAACCAATCACATGGCAGTTGCTTCAATGCATTTAGGGGTGTGGTCCTGGTCAAGACAATCTCCTGAACTCCAAACTGAATGTCTGAATGGGAAAGAAAGGTGATTTAAGCAATTTTGAGCGTGGCATGGTTGTTGGTGCCAGACGGGCCGGTCTGAGTATTTCACAATCTGCTCAGTTACTGGGATTTTCACGCACAACCATTTCTAGGATTTACAAAGAATGGTGTGAAAAGGGAAAAACATCCAGTATGCGGCAGTCCTGTGGGCGAAAATGCCTTGTTGATGCTAGAGGTCAGAGGAGAATGGGCCGACTGATTCAAGCTGATAGAAGAACAACTTTGACTGAAATAACCACTCGTTACAACCGAGGTATGCAGCAAAGCATTTGTGAAGCCACAACACGTACAACCTTGAGGCGGATGGGCTACAACAGCAGAAGACCCCACCGGGTACCACTCATCTCCACTACAAATAGGAAAAAGAGGCTACAATTTGCACAAGCTCACCAAAATTGGACAGTTGAAGACTGGAAAAATGTTGCCTGGTCTGATGAGTCTCGATTTCTGTTGAGACATTCAGATGGTAGAGTCAGAATTTGGCGTAAACAGAATGAGAACATGGATCCATCATGCCTTGTTACCACTGTGCAGGCTGGTGGTGGTGGTGTAATGGTGTGGGGGATGTTTTCTTGGCACACTTTAGGCCCCTTAGTGCCAATTGGGCATCGTTTAAATGCCACAGCCTACCTGAGCATTGTTTCTGACCATGTCCATCCCTTTATGACCACCATGTACCCATCCTCTGATGGCTACTTCCAGCAGGATAATGCACCATGTCACAAAGGTCGAATCATTTCAAATTGGTTTCTTGAACATGACAATGAGTTCACTGTACTAAACTGGCCCCCACAGTCACCAGATCTCAACCCAATAGAGCATCTTTGGGATGTGGTGGAACGGGAGCTTCGTGCCCTGGATGTGCATCCCACAAATCTCCATCAACTGCAAGATGCTATCCTATCAATATGGGCCAACATTTCTAAAGAATGCTTTCAGCACCTTGTTGAATCAATGCCACGTAGAATTAAGGCAGTTCTGAAGGCGAAAGGGGGTCAAACACAGTATTAGTATGGTGTTCCTAATAATCCTTTAGGTGAGTGTATATTTTCTACATATGTTCTTGTCCCAAATGAAGGAGTCATAACAAGGTTTCAAGAGTGATAGTAGGGAAAATGTAAATCATAATGTGTCAGGTCTTAAGTATTAATTTTAACAAAGGATGCCTTTTTTTCAAACCAAAGCTGTGAACATTTGATTTAGTGATTTTGTGTTTAATCATCACTGCACTGAGAGTTCTATGCATATATTATTATCGTTCTGTTTGTGTTTGTGATCACATTGTCTATGTATACTGTTACCATTATCCTCACATCTACAATCACTTGAAGACGGTCTCCATAACACACTTCCATCATCCTCTATCGTCACTGGAAGAAGCAGACATGCATGAGAGGATATATATGAGGCTGTATAGGATTCAAACCCCAGACTGTGTGTGAGGTAAGTTTGCCACAGCACCCTTACAATTTTCTCTTTTTCTGGCATTTATTTGCAGGACACATTCAGATGAAAGTGGTAGTTATATTCAGACAACAGTGACAGCGGAGTCGGCAGGAAGTCATCTGATTACTGAGGTTTCAGTCCTTTCCAATGTTCTCTCCAGTAACCTTATCATTCCTTGTATGTATAAGGGATTTTGGCTTACAAATAAAATGAAGACTTCAGCCTTTCAGAACCTCATAAGAACAGAATTTGCTAGTTGTTCTTGACAGCTATTCCGGTTGAGAATGTGTACTATTTGTTATGGAGTGAGTTAGGGGAGTGTTTGTTTTCAATACAAATACTCTTGTCCATCATCCATAAATGTGATTTTCTTTCTACTTATCTGCATCCCATACTCCACACTGTTCATCGGAAGAAGAAAAAAGGTTTTACTGTGGAAAAAGTGTATATACAGAATATATACACCTACAGGAACTGCTGAATTGTTCCAGAAATAATGTGAATCAGTACAATTTAACACAGGTAGATGACACACTTACCTTGATGTGTGATTTTGAAGATTGATGGTTGCTGACACCAGAGATAATTTAGGAGAGCTATTACAAGGGTGGTGGTGAACAGAAGTATTTATCTTTTTAATACATATTCTGCAAATTTCTAGAATGTTTTAACGCATTTTAATTCCAGGCTATAACTTAAGGCACCAAAAGGTGAACATTTTGAAAGGGGATGTGTATATTCTAGTAAGTTCTTTTTTTTTTTTTTTTTTTTAAATACAATACTGACCGGATGTGGTGTGCACGGATTACGAGTATGATTTGTTTACAGCTTGAGACCAAAAAAGATACCCCATTGTATATTGCATTATAGGAAACATTTAATTTATTATTCCTTATTTGATTTTGTGAATGTTGCTCTTGTTCTTCCACTCAGACATTGCTCATTGCTTTTATTGTTGCAAATTATTTATTCAATAAAAACTGAATCGTAGTTTTTACATATATATATTTTTTTATTTTAAATAGGTACAGTTTGTAGAATTATATAAAACTATATATATATATTGTAGAATTTTGTCTCCTGTAAAATGTAATGGGTTCACAATATGCTAAATGATATTATTATGAGTGAAAATGTTAATATGTTTAGACTATTACATGTGAAATCAAGAGGCACAGTGCAACGAATTTGAAACGTTTTAACAGATTCAAGGGGGAAAGGTGCATGTAAAGCAAGTGTGAGTGCGATGGGTGTCGAGCAGTTTCCTTGTGGTCCGTCGCTCAATCTGTTGTGGTTTTCTTGGCTTTGCTCAATGGTACCGTGACGCCAACCTGCCCCGAGGGATTGGTCTTCAAGAAAGCTGCCACCACAGTTGCCAGATTGGGATTCCCATAATTTGTGCGGGAAAATGACAGCCATGGGGAAAAACATAGGGGGAAAGCGTAACCATGGAGTTTAGGCATCACCTCGATTTTCACCACAGATTACTCTTCTCTATGTACCCCAAAATCATTTCTACGCCTAATCTAGTGATTCTATATCTATGGTGTCGAGGTTTTGAATGTACCATAGGACTGCTTTATATAGTTTCTGTGGAATAGTGTTGTATCTGCTTAGCTGAGTTCATTCTGAAGGTCATGTAAAAAATAAAAAGCTGGCAAGCCCCCAATCTTTATTGATACTAGACTTCTAATCACAGAAAATGAGGATACCGGGGATGGGAAATAACACGATTGCATTTGTTGTGAGATTCACACATCGAATGGAATTGTATTCACAGCGGGTGAGTCATTCAAACCATTTTTATTTCTTTTTAAGGCAAGAGTGGGGTAATTTGTGTGTGATGAGATGTTATTTTACTAGTGGTAATGCAGTGGTATCTCTCAAATTGCTGAGATAACCCTGTCCGAATATATTGGTTGGCGAAGTGTTTTTTTTATGTTTTTCATTTTCGAAAAAGAGAAACGCTGAAAAGAAATGATAATCATAATCAAGTTGTATTTATTTATCAGGGGTCCAAAAACAATGAACTGTCTACTTCGTCTGCAGCAAGTCAGGTTTGGCAAGGAACATTTGAGTAGAGTGTCAAAATTAGTTGTTTGTTTTTATGTTAACATTAGTTTTTCTGATGATTCACTAATTATTGTATGCTTATGGTGAGTTTGTGTTCTTTGGGTGGGGTTTTGATGCAGTTGAGATCCAAACGCATGCAGTAAATGATGTCATTAGACAGATATCATGAAGCTATCAACAATCTTGACAAAGCAAATTGACAAATACATAATTGGTTTTAAAAAGTATGTTTCTGGTGAGTCTCGGTGACTGTGCTCACAGGGGCTCCCCGGTGGGAAATCCGGTGAATAAAACAACAAGACCTGTTTGAAACAACCCAACCAACTCAGTGCAGATTCTGTACAGCCTAGCAGTTTTTAAATAAATGCTGATGGGATACATTACATCCAGGAATTGTAGTAATGGATATGTGAATCAACATGTGTGGGCAGGTAATCCAGAAAATATGAGAATAAATTGGAGGTTTAAAAATAATCAGATTTTTAAGGAGTGGTTTAATGAGAATTGCAGGCTCAGACTAGTAATAGTAATGCAATTTCAAGTATTTATTTGAAGTGATTTCCATTGTTTACAATCATTTCTCGGCAGCTGAGCTACAATATTTGGGAAACAAAGTATTTCTCTAGAAAATGTGCGAGAGATCACAGTCCGCAGCCGGTGCAACAAGCTCTGGGATCTGAGAACTAATCACAACTATTGTTTTCTTTGCTCTAAACGTCAAACAGTCAATTCCAGAAATGCTTTCAGTACTTTTAAGAAGAGCAAGTTTCCATATACTCCAAAATGACAGGCGTGCATGTTTTATATTAATACATAAAAAATATGAAATTGTAATTTTTTGGAAGATGATCTAATAATTTTAAATCTCTTGGAAGTCCTTGAATGCAGTGGTTCCCAATCCTGGTCCTGGAGATCCAATGTTTGTTCTCACAATTCTTTAATTGAACTAATAATTGGACTAATCAGATCTTAATAATTCATATTAATTTTAAACAATTGGAAATGTCAGGTTAAATTTAAAAGGCACCCCCAATTCTCAAACTTATATAGCAATAAAATAATTTAAAACACAAAATACAGCAAATTATTAGTTCAATTGAGGTTTCAGTTAATTAATTGAGGACAAAAACCAATAGGACATGGACCAGGATTGGGAAACATTGCTTTAATGGACTAGTTTGTAATCAGCTGATGTGTGTATTTTTCTGCTTTCAATTCCATATGAAATATTTTAATTACTATATTTAAAAGAAAGTCTTCATAAATAAGGTCCACTATTTGA
>NC_089851.1:32494469-32531969 GCF_036373705.1 Amia ocellicauda | reverse complement strand
CAGACTATTAACCAAGTGGAAAAAGTAAATAAGGGTCACAGTTAATATCGCGGAGAAAGCAGCAGTCTTTTACACCTTTGTTTTAATGACGAGGCCCAGTTTTCTCTGTGAAGACTAAAACGTCAAAAACAAACATGCATTTCAGTAAAATACTTTAAATAAGTGTTACTATTAGGAAGTCACTGTTTTCAAAGAGGTTTTGTGATATTTACATATTAATAAACATTTAACTTTGACCGAGAAAACAACAACAAAAACGTAGGTGCATTATATAGATACTCGTATATTTGTAGTAATGGTCAGCACCGAAAACTCAGCAATGTCTCAATTAAAAATTAATAAAATAAAATAAAATTAGTAAATTTTCTGCTTACAATATAACTATTTCATCTTTTTATTCTTAATAATAATAATAATAATAATAATAATAGGCTACGGGTTTGCAATCATATCAGGTATAAACTACAACAGTTCAGTCCTGTTAGTAAAATAGTTTTGTGTTTTACAATCCTATGCATTGTCTGTGAATTTAAACATATTGTCTCTTTTAGAAAGAATTGCTATTCTCTTCTCATTGTAGGCTATTTCTTAACACAGCACGGAGCTCCAAAGCCATGTGTTATTCCAATACCCATAACATGAATAGGCCGATGCACATTAATTAAAAGAGCACTTTTACAACACTTTTCTGCGTGATAAGTTTTAGGTTGGTGTTGGCTACTACTGCTACTACTACAACAACTATAATCTTTATTTAACACTCTGAATATAGCAGATCTTTAACATTATATGACTTAATAAGAAACAGGCCGTTTATATCGTTTTATAAGCTGTGAAGTGTAATTTAATTATTTTTATTAGTAGTGTAGTTTGTTATACAAAGAGTAAGTATTGACATTCTGTAAAAAAATTATTAATAGTTTTCGTAATCATTGCTCTTTATATAACTCCCTACACCCCTTTTCATGTTTTTAATTTGTATTTATTTAAGCAATTATTAAAGAGAGAGTGGTAAACGCGGCTTGCAAAATCAATCAAGATATGCATCTGCATTGATCTGAACGTGTATTGTTAATGCTCAATATCTCATCTCAGCTATTTTGTAAGGTGAAACAACTCGATTCTGGAGACAGTGTTTTAACTTCGCTCTCGGTATCTCTAATCTACATGTGCCTTACTATATTCTACCTGTAACAATGGCTGTACAGGAATTCGAGCACTATGCCAATCTTTGTGAATAACCAATCTGATCCACTGTGTACATGCTGCATTCATTTCAGATTCATAGCACTAATGACAATTGTTATATTTCCAAAGCCCCGGGAGAATATAAATGCATATTGATGGAGTATTTGCAATGCAGTCTTAGAGAAGAGAATAACTTAGTGTTAGCGTATCATATTGAATCTGACCCGTGGAGGTGCTCAAGCATTATTACACCTGTGCACAATATACCCCCACAGTTCTCTTTAAGTAAACAGCACGTACCTGCCAATCCCCCATTTTTCCCATTATTGACATTGTTTTATCTTCTTACTCTATTTGGCTGAGCATGCACCGTGTGATCACAATGAACCTCTGATGTCAAAGACAATTTCTGCTTTTACCTGAACAGGAACATCTCACCTGGTCATAAAAGCTGGGTGCCACCTGGTGGCGCATGCGCATTGCATCAAGTTTGTACTGCAAATCTCAAACCTGTCCAGTCAATTTGCCTGATGATCTCTTAAAGTCATCATCCTGTTGGTCCTCCTTAATTTAGATGATCAATCGAGGCCTGGCACTTGGATGAGCTGTACTTTTTCTAGCCAAATGTGGTCTGAATGTCAGCTTAGAAGAGTAGTTTCGGAGGATGAAAAGATCTCGGAAACAATGTTTTATTTATGCACGTCATATTGAAGCTTTATGTTCATTTCTTTTGTGGATTACGGCACAAACGAGAAACCGAGAGAGAGAGAGAGAGCGAGAGAGAGAGAGAGAGAGAGAGAGAGAGAGAGAGAGAGAGAGAGAGATCAGCAATAATAATAACAACGGTCTCCTATTAATGCAGGCTATTGTTAGTAACGTTTTTATTAAGGTAAAGTTGATATTAACGTATTGATCTCCAATGGCTTGTGTTGTGTGGTGATCGTAAAGTAGTTTACTTTAGAGTATGTATGTAGTAACAGATGCCAGGGCTTCGTGTTGTATGCGTTGAAAGTTGTTTGCGATATTTTGTTTGTTAACTGAGACCTGTTGTATGACTTGTTTTCATCGACTATAGTTGACTAAAAGGGAGGTGTCTTCATAAAAATAATATTTGACAAATATGTGACTTTTCTATTAGGATGGTGAGATAAATCACCCATTTTCACGTCGTAAAAAGCAAAACCACTATTTGATTATTATTACTGTTATAAAATATCGTTTTAATAAATGTACACAAGCACTTAATGAATCCTATTAGACCTGTCTTAACTTTGTTAGTTTCGTTTTCATGAATTACTGAAATTCATATATGTTTTAACATATACAGGCTATAGGCTACACATATGTAGCTTTTCATTGAAGTTCAGGAATCTGCAATATGTTAAAATGCCATATACTTTATTATTTTACAGTCATAATAGGCCTACACTATATACACTAAAAATACCATATGTAAGCAATAGTACATTTCATAACGCAGGATCCCAGTATTTCAGAATGCCTTCAACATGGAAAGGACGTGGTGAATGGATTCCAAACTTTGTAAGGGATTCACATGTGAATGCACATATACTGTGTTTGGTTACCAATCAAACCTGCGTTAAACTGAACGAATACAGTGTGTTTAGTGTAGGCTATTGAGCTCCCAGATATTCACAACGGTTGTTTTCTACTGCAGACAACACTAAAAGTTCTCCATCGGGTTTATAAGACATGCTGCTCCTCTGATGCGGGGAGGGAGGTGCTTACTTTGTGTAATGAAGCGTGAAATGGGCGATTCACACTTCACCGACATGCACTCAAGTAACTTTATACATTTAGATTCAAATTAAACGTTTTAACATAGCTATACGTCTACCTATTGCTTCTACTAAAGCCAGGTTTCAGGCTGAAGATGATAGACTTTAGGATGTCGGCTGCTGAAGGCTAGTGACTCTGTATCAGAATGTGCACATTGCTATTTCAAAGTTATCAATGAGAATAGATTGATCAATTGTCTGCTTTGTTGTTATTTAAAATAATGCATTCGTTTGAAGTAAATTACATTTACGATAGAGCAGGTGACATAAGCGTAAAGTATTGCTGTATGAACTACGTAGAAGGTTTACATTTGGAGGGGAAGAAATCAAGTAAGCTTGGATATTTAGTATTAAATATATGCATACATTATAATTGGTTTATTTTGTTGTGACAATATTTGTATTATTATTATTATTATTATTATTAGTAGTAGTAGTAGTAGTAGTAGTAGTACTCGGCTGTGCTATCTGGATATTTGTTGAAGCTTGATTTATTTTAAGTTTTTTTTAAACATAATCAGGCTATTTTTCTTTGAGTTTTTTTTTATTATTTTCATTACGTGATATGTGATGATTAGAAAGGACGTTATGAAGAAAAGGCTATTTGAACAAAATCTGCTAGTTATGGGAATCTTAATCCGCCCTGAAGTGGAGTAATAAAATCGACACTGAAAGATGATACACATGTGCTTGCGATTTTAAAATTTGAGGATCTTGATACTGCGCTGACAAACCATCTTGTCAAAACCTTGGTTTCAGACAACCCTTTAGGCTCAGTTACAGGCACTATACTGTGAATCCACGAAAGTTGTTAAAAATACCAACAGTGAACGGTTAATGACCTTTAAAAGGATACAATGGATGCACATCTCTCATTATAGTCGACTGAGGAAATGTATTTTAAACAACGCCTACTTACATACATATAAACGGCACATAAAACCTGTATCCATACACTCCGTAGGATATCCTATTGAATAAGTAAACCTTTGCCCAATTTAGGTCCACAGGATAAATACATATTTTGAGCATTGTTTTGTCTAATATGTGGAGAGTGTCTTGTATGTGCTGTTTCAATGGGTCTTCAAAAAGAAAAGTAACGTATTTGTACTACATGTATGTAAATTGCCTAGAGGATAGGCCTATTTAAGCTGTATGACAGTGTGTTGTCATTAAATTACATGGATGTAATAACCCATGCACCTCTGGACACAGCTTGAAGTTACGTGGCGCAGACTGAACAAGTCAATCATGTTTAATACGAGATGAGGAACGGTTTAGAGTCATCGAAATACTTGCGAGGATTACAGATGCGATCAGAAATATTATGAACATTAAGAGGATGGTCATGTACAGGTCACCGCAGGCTATTATATGCAGATGTTAGGACTTTATTCAAACTTACATTTAAATATATAATAACAGTACAAGTTACTACAAACTGTCAATAAAGTCTTACAATAATTTTAGAGACTGTATAGGCATATTATTATTATTATTATTATTATTATTATTATTATTATTATTAGTAGTAGTAGTAGTAGTAGTAGTAGTAGTAGTAGTAGTTCATTCTGATACCTTTGTTTCCAATGCTAATTTGATTTTCCACCACATTCTATTTCCCATAATCTACCTGAAACATACAATTGTTTAACTATGTGTCTATTTAGCTGACGAAAATCTCATTACCTGTTTATATGTACAGTGTCTGCAGTGTAATATGTACTTATGCTTTCATCTACAGCAAGTCGATGAACACAGTAATACACACAACCGCACTGTATGTAAGTATGATTCAAACGAAGGCCTGGGAATATCATTCTTAGCTGTCGATTATTATTTCAGAAGGCAATAGTCATCAATTGATCAACTGTTCGGCTGAAAGGGATTGATGTCATGTACCTTTTTTATACATTCTCAAACTTTGGATAAAAGTAGGGATACTTTGGCTCATTCTCCAAACAATTAAACAAAATGATTCAGCATCAGAGGAGTATACGAAAGATTACTTGTCCTCTGGCGCCATCATCTTGTGAAATATGGTGGTTGATTTTAGAGACACGCTTCTGTAACATGCTTGTGATCTTTCTATGAACAACTTGATGAATTCACTACAAAAATAAATAAATAAGAATATATATATCAGTGACTGAATCATTGTTTAGACATTGCTATCACATAAGCAAAAGTCAATTAAAAATACCCACAAAGCAGATCCAAGCTCCTTAAATAAATAAATAAATAAATACATATATACATGCATAAATACATACCATACTTTTAATATAGTATCATGGTATGGTAACCTTTCAGTAAGGTAAGTAAAATAATTAATATTAAACAGCGACAGCTATCGGATCTATATTACCAAGCAACAGAAATGAATTATGCTTGTTCTCACCCTCTCAATTCTGCATTTCCAACACTCCTAAAAGGACGACGAATTTAAATTTCTCTAGCATTAAAAAAATCAATATAAAACCATTTTTTCGGTACAATATCAATTTTTACCAGAAACACTGAAAGGGTTTCAAGGGTTTAATAGGATGAATGCAACTTTGTAATTTAAGATTACGGCTACTGTTAAACGTACTTTATTGAATTTGACATAAGCCAATTTTGACATAATAAAGAACAAAATACATTGTACATACACATACTATTCATAGGCGTCATAGTTCTTCTTCTTCTTCTTCTTCTTCTTCTTCTTCTTCTTATTATTATTATTATTATTATTACTATTAATATCTCGTTCAGAAAGGATACAATGCTTTACTTGCCGATTTTTTTCTGCATAATTTCATCATTAAGTTTGTCAGTGCGCCAATGTCTCTTTCAAAACTTTACCGACCACTGTAACTGAAATGACCAGTGGAACATGCTGATAATCTTTTCGTAAATGTACACGGTTAAAAATCATAGACTTCTCAGACGCACTTAATTCCAATGCGAAGGATCACTATAGAATTAGGTGCGCTTTAACCATATAGAAGCATTTGCCATGGTTTTGATTGCCTATACAACAGATCTATAGATTTGTATTGATTAATGACAGATGTTTTATCGTTACTTGTTGCCCCTTTCTACACTTGAATTACCCATTTACCAGACTTTTGTACTGTCAAATTATGTTTTCATTGAGCTTATTTCAATTGACGTATACCCTACACTCTTTGATCTTTTGTGTGCATTTTGTCGATTAGGCCCTCTGCTAGGAAATACATTATTAATTATTAAAAATTCATTACAAACGTTTTAAGATTGTAGTATTATAGGCTACGTGTTATTATGAATAGTAGTTCAATATAAAGATATATTAAGATATGTAGAGTAAAATTAATATTGTATCAACGATTTTGTCCCAGCATTTTGTACCAGTTTTTCAATCTTAAATGCAAATACATTTATGTGTATTCATGTTCTTAAGTACTTAAGCCAACTTCCTCAATTATTTAACTGGGTTAGAAAGAACGTTTTGTTGTTTTAAATTGCCTATTACATTTTGAAAAATATATTTCCAACAGAATTGGGATATATATTTAAAATTAACAATGTTTTCATCCTAGGAGGGCGGGGGCGTTTTGAATAGTTTAATATGCCTTCTTACTAACGGGAAAAGAATGACCTGTCTGAAATGTTGAAGTTCAGATAACATTTTAGGAAGATATTGGTTGTCCTCTGGCACCACCATGTGGATACATTTGTCAACACTATACCATTCCAATTATACAAGGCAAGTGCGAACTTACCAAATTTGTAGTCTCTCTATATAAGTTTGTTTTTTTAAGACTAATTTGTTAACTGTACCTGAGGAGGTCCTTACCTGGTATATTCTGTACACAGTATAAAGGATTCAACACCATAGGCGATCATATTTGTATTCTTTATAATGGTGTTCATGTCTCTAATTAAGTGAAGTTCCGCAATCGTTCAATACATTGAAATTGACAAGTAATTTCAAATAAACTATGTAGTGTTACAGGCAGGGACGGACTGGCATTTCAAAAACGTCCCTTGACTTTGACCCAGACCGGCCCACCACAACCGGCCCACGAATACTGCACCGCGCCCCCTGCTGACGCACATCCACACACCAGCCCCTAATTGTAATGTAATGTTGTAATGTATACTTAAGCTGTTTGTTTTTTTGTCAAATATATTGGCCGTTTGGATTTTAATTTTAAATGCATCAGACAGTTTTTGTTTTTATCTATTTTTTTTTATTTATTTTTTTTGATTTGTCTGATGCATTTTCAGTTAATTTCAATGTATTTGACCTTATTGTTTAATGGTTTTCATTTGGCAGTATTGCCATTTATCACAAGTTTATTGTTTGATTGGTTTATGCACGTTATTTGAGTTCTTGTATTTTTATTTTTTAATTTAAATCACATTAAGATTTTAAAAGATTTTAAGTGATTTTAGAATTGATTTTAAATTTTTTAATCATAAGTACTAAAATTTTGAATGGTTTTTATTGTAATGTAAAACACTTTCCAATAAAACAGTATACTTAAGCTGAGGGGCACCAGTTTGCTACACTTTGCTAGAAAATGTAGAATTAAATGTTGCTTCTACATTGTTGCTTGTAGTTTCTGGGGACACCATTCTACATTTTGTAGAGAATGTAGATAGAATGTTTATGGGTAGACAAATGAAATATTTAATATGTATCCTCAATACATTTCATTATTTATTATTAGGGTATAATAATTATTAATATTGAGCAATTAAACGTGTTAAATGAACCTAACTGTAGATTTGAAGATGTGTCTAAATGTGTCTATTCCATGTCTGCTACAGTACATAATTAAACAAGGCAATTGTTAAGTTATCTGTCTCCCTCCTTGCCCTGGCTCGCCATTGCCTACTGCTTTGCCTGCAGCCCCGGCACTGACTCACAATCATCATCGGCACTGCTGTCACTGTCTCCTTCTTCTGTTACTACTCTAGTTTGAACCGGGGCCGGGGCTGCGGGATTTTCAAGTGTGTAGTCACAGCAGACGGAAGGCTGAATTATGCTTCTGCATCTGTGTCTCTGGGGATGTCCATGGGTGTTTTACGCAGCCATTCACATACTTGCACGTAATGTGAACATGTGCCGTGTTGCATCTACCAAATCAGAATCTACAGAAAATGAAGAAGAAACAGAGAAACGGAGACCCATTTTCTATGGTGTGCCATTTGTGTCATACATAATTTCGTGAATGAAAGCGCTTCTGTGCACGAAATACACATTTTGTGCCACGGAATGAACAGTATCTGTAATTCATTTCGTGGCCATAATACATACTCAGGTGTTCATTCCATCCACAGAAAGCAAAGAACATTTTACAAATCGTCCACAAAAGTGCTGTGCATGAAATTATGTATTACACAAATGGCTCCCCATAGTTCTGCACAGGCCAGATGATGGGGGAGTACAGTCTGTTACTGCAACAAATGCATTTCATGGATGTGGAGATGCATTTTAAATACTTTCATATGTCACCACATTGTTTTTCTGACCTGGTGCCGCACCTACAGTCATACATTGTACACCAGTTGACCCACCACTCGCCAATAAGCACAGCTGAGCGATTGGCTGTGGCTCTCAGAATCTCCCTGCTCAACCAATCAGCGTTTGCTTGACACACAGGACCGCAGATACCAAGCAGTTCCTCTGCGAGCCTCTGCGAGCTATGCTTACCCTGAAACCCTGTCTCTGTGTCACTATGCAGAGACCTTTTCGTGTATCTTCACAGAAATATAAATCAGGCTTGAGACAGATATCCCTCTGAGTCGTCCCTCACAGCTCTTCTAGAGTTCTAGAGTTCAGCTCTCTTTGCTCTTAGGCTTAGATGTTTCTAGTGATGTTCCTGGATGTAAGTTGGACTTTTTTATGTGGATGTAGGTTGGATGTTGATTATACTTTGGTTGATTATACTTGACAACAAATTTGAAGTCATATTCACCATACATATTTTGGTGGCAGTGGTTGGCAAAGAATAAAGAAGAGAAGAAAACAAATTAAAAAGGACTTACCATTTTCAGTGTTGGGTTCCTGCTTTAACCAGTGAGAGACGGGCTGTGAATGTGGTGTCTGCCAATAGTAAGTGACCTGCTATTCCACAGATTGGTTGGTAAGTTTTTTTTCTTGAGACTGTTACATACAGCTGCATTTTGTTTTAGTACTTTAAAATCAAAGAACACAGTCATGGCTGATGATGAAAATAACTTGGCTGACACAGCAACTGCAAAAAGAGTTATACATTATCACGTAGAATTACTTCCTTGTTTTCACAGGGATAGCAAAGACAAGGAGAGCTTTTCTCTTTGCAAGACACGATTGGAGCTCGCTGTGAAAGCTTGCGATGATTCTCAAAACTATGCTTTAACTGCCATTCTTCCTACTCACCTTAGTGGAGATGCATTATCATATTGGGTGTCACTGACCCCCGAGGTTCAGAAAAAATATAAAGAGACGATAGAAAAAACTGCAGTGTTTGGCAGACAACAATACTATTTCAGAGCTTTGTTAATACACCTCCAAGGCTCCCTAAAGAAGCACTTGAGATTCATGGAGCTGAAATTACATGTCTTGTGCAGAACGCATTCCCAGGTTATGGTGATGCTGCTTTTACAATTGGGAGATACAGATTTTTTGTGGCTGGTCTAGACCATGCATTACAAGCCAAATGCCATGAACATGGTGCTTCCACACTAGAAGAGGCCCTGACTATAGCCAGTCAGTGGGAAAGAGCACAACAAGCCTTGCAGATGACATTGGCAAAGTTCACAATTTCTAAGGGAGTTACTGTATTACAAAAGCACCAACAGTCTCACCAGCAGCCATTGGCCACATACAGTCAGGTGCTTCTTCAATGTCAGCTCCTTCTACTACTACTTCTGAGGAACGTCTGATTAAAGTAATAAAGGCCTTAACAGTTAATGTGGCTGAATTAAAATAGAGATTAAACAACTATGGCATGAACAAGAACATTTAAATCTCTCACTTACCCCCACCAGCGGTGCACAGAGGGCAACTAGGGCTGATGCTTATGCTCCAGGATTCAGCGGTGCACGACACCCCAGAGACCCTTCACCACGTGATTTCTACCAGTGTGGCAGATCACCTACTCGTTCAACACCCAGTTCACACTATCCACACTACAAGCACAGTCCGTCTGGCTCCCCAGGATATGGCAGCAGACGCCACACTCATCATTCCTCACCATATAGCGGAAGCAAACATATTCTTCCTGATAATGACAATCCACATACTGATGTGATAGGGCAGAGAAGTTACTCACCATGCAGTTACCAGTGTCCGCCAGACTCATTACCATTTCACAGTAGATCATATGAACCTGACCAACAGAATCACACACATCACCAGCCTTGCCCCAGATGTGATGATACTCCACATTCCCAGCGCCATGCCAACTGTCCCAGTCCCAGTTCTGTGAGGGTGTAAGTTTTCAGTCCGATGACAGTGCCTACTAGAGAACTGACTATTAGCTGGTACCGTAGGCCAGGTGCCAGATTTATTGCAGAAACAGTGGCCTCTCCCAATGGAACTCCACCTACTACTATGGGTGAGATGGCTGATTGCACAACAGTCTACATTGAGGGAAAAAAGTATTTGATCCCCTGCTGATTTTGTACGTTTGCCCACTGACAAAGAAATGATCAGTCTATAATTTTAATGGTAGGTGTATTTTAACAGTGAGAGACAGAATAACAGCAAATAAATCCAGAAAAACACATTTCAAAAAAGTTATAAATTGATTTGCATGTTAATGAGGGAAATAAGTATTTGATCCCCTATCAATCAGCAAGATTTCTGGCTCCCAGGTGTCTTTTATACAGGTAACGAGCTGAGATTAGGAGCACTCTCTTAAAGGGAGTGCTCCTAATCTCAGCTCGTTACCTGTATAAAAGACACCTGTCCACTGAAGCAATCAATCAATCAGATTCCAAACTCTCCACCATGGCCAAGACCAAAGAGCTGTCCAAGGATGTCAGGGACAAGATTGTAGACCTACACAAGGCTGGAATGGGCTACAAGACCATCGCCAAGCAGCTTGGTGAGAAGATGACAACAGTTGGTGCGATTATTCGCAAATGGAAGAAACACAAAATAACTGTCAGTCTCCCTTGGTCTGGGGCTCCATGCAAGATCTCACCTCGTGGAGTTTCAATGATCATGAGAACGATGAGGAATCAGCCCAGAACTACACGGGAGGATCTTGTTAATGATCTCAAGGCAGCTGGGACCATAGTCACCAAGAAAACAATTGGTAACACACTATGCAGTGAAGGACTGAAATCCTGCAGCGCCCGGAAGGTCCCCCTGCTCAAGAAAGCACATGTACAGGCCCGTCTGAAGTTTGCCAACATCTGAATGATTCAGAGGAGAACTGGGTGAAAGAGACCAAAATCGAGCTCTTTGGCATCAATTCAACTCGCCGTGTTTGGAGGAGGAGGAATGACCCCAAGAACACCATCCCCACCGTCAAACATGGAGGTGGAAACATTGTGCTTTGGGGGTGTTTTTCTGCTAAGGGGACAGGACAACTGCACCGCATCAAAGGGACGATGGACGGGGCCATGTACCGTCAAATCTTGGTTGAGAATCTCCTTCCCTCAGCCAGGGCATTGAAAATGGGTCGTGGATGGGTATTCCAACATGACAATGACCCAAAACACTCAGCCAAGGCAACAAAGGAGTGGCTCAAGAAGAAGCACATTAAGGTCCTGGAGTGGCCTAGCCAGTCTCCAGACCTTAATCCCATAGAAAATCTGTGGAGGGAGCTGAAGGTTCGAGTTGCCAAACGTCAGCCTCAAAACCTTAATGACTTGGAGAGGATCTGCAAAGAGGAGTGGGACAAAATCCCTCCTGAGATGTGTGCAAACCTGGTGGCCAACTACAAGAAACATCTGACCTCTGTGATTGCCAACAAGGGTTTTGCCACCAAGTACTAAGTCGAAGGGGTCAAATACTTATTTCCCTCATTAACATGCAAATTTTTTGAAATTAATTTTTCTGGATATTTTTGTTGTTATTCTGTGTCTCACTGCTAAAATACACCTACCATTAAAATTATAGACTGATCATTTCTTTGTCAGTGGGCAAACGTACAAAATCAACAGGGGATCAAATGCTTTTTTCCCTCACTCTATATACCTTGACACTGGCTCTGACATTTCACTCATAACAGAGAAACTGAGCATATCTATTCCCTCCTTAAAGAGCAGACCCTTGATTAAAAGCTATGTTTTAATGAAGTCTGTAACTGGTTAGAAACACTGGGCACCCTGGCAATTTCATTCACCATTGGAGACAATAGAGTGATGTATGATGTGCAATTTGTCAGAAATGCTCACCAAAGTCTTCTCCTTCTATGGGACTTCACCACCAGGGAATTATTGATTCTAGCTCTTTCTGCTTTAAATTTTTGAACAGCAGTATTCCACTTTTGCACTAGATCTCCCACCTCAGAACTGCAGTGCTGTGTCTCATTCTACCACATGCCACAGGACCACATGCAACACCTTGAAGAACTCTTCCAGCATTTTCAGACTGCAGGCATGAAGCTAAAGCCTTCAAAATGCCACTTAGCCCATGACCACGTCACCTTTCTGGGTCATGTTGTGTCCAGACAAGGTCTGCAGCCAGACCCGAGTAATATGGAGTGAGTTACACACTGGCCAACCCCCACAATGCCAACTGAAGTGAGAGCTTTTATAGGCCTTTGTTCCTACTACTGAAGATTCATATATAATTTCTCAAGCACCACAGCACCAATCCACAGTCTAACACAGAAGGGTGTGACCTTTCAGTGGTCATCTGAAGCAGCTGGAGCATTCACCTCCTTCAAAGCAGCATTGTCTGTACCACCGTTGCCTTCCCAGATTTCACCTGTCCATTTATTCTGTACTGCAATGGCTCTAACCCAGCTGTTGGTGCTGTATTGGCTCAAATTCAAGCCCATGAGGAGAAAGTAATCTGTTATGCTAGCCATGCGTTGACACCTTCTGAAAAACACTAGTCTACTTCTGACAAAGAGCTCTTTGCCATTGTATGGGCAGTATGGCATTTCAAGCATTACTTGGGTTGGTCTTCATTTAACAACATTACAGCCTTCAAATCCCTTGCTGGTCTCCACAAGATCCAAGTAGACAATGATCCAACTGACCGCAGAGCAAGCTGGGCTCTAGAGCTGGATATCTATAACTGGATCATGGAACACAGAAAAGGCACCCGTCATGCCAATGCAGATTACTTGTCCAGACATGCACACCCAGGCGCCAAATGTGCTGAAATACATCAACCAGCAGCCTCTGAAAATTCAGTTGACCACCTGAGTCCTCCTAAAACTGCAAAGAACAATCCTACTTACTGTACTGGTGCTTCTAGTAACACTTGTGATGTTGACATTCAATGCTCTAGTATGTATTAGGACCAATCACCAATAGCATCTTCCTTCTCAATGAGTGAGTGTGAATGCTCATGCTATTTGTTTTTGGCTATTCATGAGTCGGGACACTTTTTGTTTACACTGCCTTGCGTTTTGCATTACCTCATAAATGTGCTCCATTGCAACCAATTGTTGTCACACGTCCATTTGAAAAGGTAGCTGCAGATATCACAGAGCTTCCACCTACTTCAAAAGGCCACTGCTATGTATTAGTTATTTATAATGGAGTATTTTATTAAATATGTCAACTTCTATGCACTCACTGATCATTACCATTACATTGCAAAGTGCCTATTTGAGGAATACATCCACCGGCATGGTGTTCCAGAAGCCATCCACCCAGACCAAGGCCGCCAGTTTGAGTCCGACCTTAACTCTGCATTCTGCTTGGAATTAAGAAAAGCAGGACGATCCTATACCATGCTCAATCGGATGGCATGGTCAAATGTTTCAATAGGACCCTGAAAGATCAGCTGTCAAAGTACAGAATTGGTATCTGAGTCAGGTAGAATTGGCCTATAACTCTGCTGCCCATGCTAGCACTGGTTACATTCCATCTGATCTAGCACATGGCCGGGAACCATGACTGCCTGTCAATGTTCTTTTCAGTGGTGAGGCAGAAGCAACTCACCGTAACACTGTGGCACATGAGCATTAGAATCCCATTATGACTCCAGGATGACATTTCACCCACATGAGAATGAATATTTTGTGTTACTTGATAATCCAGCTCACCAGCACTGTAAGCTTGCACCAATATGGACTGGACCTCACAAGGTTATTCACTGTTTTCTCAGTGAGGAAGGGATGACCTTTCCATTTTTAACAAAAAAAAAAGGCTTGCTTTGAAATGCTCACTCTGCAACAGTTTGTAGTGCAGGATTTCTGTCCTTCAGTCCACAGTGCTGAGATCCAAAGGAAGTGTGAGTAACGTGAATCACTTGGAAAGAATGAGTAAGACATAAGATATTGAAAGGCTTTATTTACATGTAGATATACACTCACTTAAAGGATTATTAGGAACACCTGTTCAATTTCTCATTAATGCAATTATCTAATCAACCAATCACATGGCAGTTGCTTCAATGCATTTAGGGGTGTGGTCCTGGTCAAGACAATCTCCTGAACTCCAAACTGAATGTCGGAATGGGAAAGAAAGGTGATTTAAGCAATTTTGAGCGTGGCATGGTTGTTGGTACCAGACGGGCCAGTCTGAGTATTTCACAATCTGCTCACTTACTGGGATTTTCACGCATAACCATTTCTAGGGTTTACAAAGAATGGTGTGAAAAGGGAAAAACATCCAGTATGTGGCAGTCCTGCGGGGGCGAAAATGCCTTGTTGATGCTAGAGGTCAGAGGAGAATGGGCCGACTGATTCAAGCTGATAGAAGAGCAACTTTGACTGAAATAACCACTCGTTACAACCGAGGTATGCAGCAAAGCATTTGTGAAGCTACAACACGTACAACCTTGAGGCGGATGGGCTACAACAGCAGAAGACCCCACCGGGTACCACTCATCTCCACTACAAATAGGAAAAAGAGGCTACAATTTGCACAAGCTCACCAAAATTGAACAGTTGAAGACTGGAAAAACGTTGCCTGGTATGATGTGTTTCCATTTCTGTTGAGACATTCAGATGGTAGAGTCAGAATTTGGCGTAAACAGAATGAGAACATGGATCCATCATGCCTTGTTACCACTGTGCAGGCTGGTGGTGGTGGTGTAATGGTGTGGGGGATGTTTTCTTGGCACACTTTAGGCCCCTTAGTGCCAATTGGGCATCGTTTAAATGCCACGGCCTACCTGAGCATTGTTTCTGACCATGTCCATCCCTTTATGACCACCATGTACCCATCCTCTGATGGCTATTTGCAGCAGGATAATGCACCATGTCACAAAGGTCGAATCATTTCAAATTGGTTTCTTGAACATGACAATGAGTTCACTGTACTAAACTGGCCCCCACAGTCACCAGATCTCAACCCAATAGAGCATCTTTGGGATGTGGTGGAACGGGAGCTTCGTGCCCTGGATGTGCATCCCACAAATCTCCATCAACTGCAAGATGCTATCCTATCAATATGGGCCAACATTTCTAAAGAATGCTTTCAGCACCTTGTTGAATCAATGCCACGTAGAATTAAAGCAGTTCTGAAGGCGAAAGGGGGTCAAACACAGTATTAGTATGGTGTTCCTAATAATCCTTTAGGTGAGTGTATATGCAAGTACCTTGCATGGCTTCTCCCAAGGCTGAGATGCTGCTCCCCTGAAGAACAATGTAAAAAACTTAAGTTTGTATTTCTTTCTTGTTGTGAATACAGACTGTTACAGTTACTTGCACATTCTTACCTGTTTAAATCCTCTGTTTTTCTTTGACTTTGTTCTGCTACATGTAGAGGGAGACAGGACACCACATATCAATCATGTTGGCAGCTATTCTAAAATAAACTGCTTTTCTTGTGTGTCTCCAGCAGGTGGAACCAAATGAAGCTCCTTGGAGTGTGTAGTACGGGGAAAATGCATGTTTAGCCATTTTAGTTTTAGGAATCACTCACACTCACCTCACCTTATTAATTTGTGAAAAATTGTGAAATTGGTAACTTACATTATATCATCTCATCCCCGCATCTCTTATCTATTAGCCAATGAGGCTAGGAGATGAGGGGAGGAGAAGAGACAAATAAAGAATATATTGCTGCTGAATGCTTGCATGTTCCAGCATCTTCTATGGCAGTCAGATTAACTGTTTGATACCCTCATGTTTTTAAAGTGTAATAATGCATTTTCACACTGAATATTTTAATTCAAACATTATAAGGCCTATTATTGTTCAGGTTTGTTATTTAAAATTGAGCTGCTGCATGTATTGCTGGAATAATATCTACCTTGCACACATAAACCATATAGTCAGATTATGAAATGTTTTAATAATGACAAAACATTTGGATGAACTGCATTTCTTTCCCTGTGTGTCTGTGTAAACAAGGTCACTGTCTCACTGTGCTACGGTACTGTGCTGTAGTTCAACCCTGATACCTAGAAGAACAGAGTCTGATAAGAACCGGTTTTCACCAGCAATTTGGGCTTGATACAAACCCCCCTTATATCAAACATTACCCCCCCCCCAATTGACATTGATACCATTTTCGAGATTACTTAATGATCCGAGTCTTTATCGATGCCACTATCGATACTTTTCTATTATTTGTTGGAAAGACGAGACGACAATAAATTCTTAACAGAACTGTTATTGCTATTATTGCAAAAACTGTGAGTCTTTAATTTCTGATTTCAACATAACGTATAACTATGAGAACAGTAAAATAAAATATCAGCAGCAAAATGTCCAACACGTTTTTTCCAACAACAAAGAAAATCATATACATTCATAGAATAAATATTATGCTTTACACAAAAAGAAAAAATAATCGACAGCTCTTCACACACTGTGCTCGTAACTTATTTTTCCCGGTCGCGCACGTATCTAATTTTAGGGGCAAATGCGAGTGAAATAGTTGCACTAGAGCCCTGAATTGGATTATTATTATCGTCAGCGATGGAGACGTGCTACGAAGCAGGGCTGCGCTCACCATGCAACACCTTGGTGGAGGAGGACGGTTGTCCCGCAGCGTTGCGACTCGAACAGTGGAAGCTTCTGCTTTTCCCTTTAACTGATGCACAGCGTTGAGGTGCTTAATCATTGCTGTAGTGTCCCCCCCTGCAAGAAATTACCTGCGAACATAAATTACATGTTGCTTCCTCCTTATCTTTGGCTTTATTAAAATGTAGCCAAGCCTTTGAAAGCTTAGGACGTTCAGCCATCCTAGCAAGCTACGAAATGAGAAATTAGGCGAATTAAGGCGTGACGCAATTAAATTCTTCTTCGTTTAGTTTAAAGGCGGTTGGCAGGCACTTCAATTGAATTTAGTAATTTTATTAGACAATCGATGTATGTTTGTGCACCAGTGATTTGATTTAAATGACATGACTCTTGTCTGTCCAGACATAAGTTAACGTTACATTATACACTCACTTAAAGGATTATTAGGAACACCTGTTCAATTTCTCATTAATGCAATTATCTAACCAACCAATCACATGGCAGTTGCTTCAATGCATTTAGGGGTGTGGTCCTGGTCAAGACAATCTCCTGAACTCCAAACTGAATGTCGGAATGGGAAAGAAAGGTGATTTAAGCAATTTTGAGCGTGGCATGGTTGTTGGTGCCAGACGGGCCGGTCTGAGTATTTCACAATCTGCTCACTTACTGGGATTTTCATGCATAACCATTTCTAGGGTTTACAAAGAATGGTGTGAAAAGGGAAAAACATCCAGTATGCGGCAGTCCTGTGGGCGAAAATGCCTGGTTGATGCTAGAGGTCAGAGGAGAATGGGCCGACTGATTCAAGCTGATAGAAGAGCAACTTTGACTGAAATAACCACTCATTACAACCGAGGTATGCAGCAAAGCATTTGTGAAGCCACAACACGTACAACCTTGAGGCGGATGGGCTACAACAGCAGAAGACCCCACCGGGTACCACTCATCTCCACTACAAATAGGAAAAAGAGGCTACAATTTGCACAAGCTCACCAAAATTGGACAGTTGAAGACTGGAAAAATGTTGCCTGGTCTGATGAGTCTCGATTTCTGTTGAGACATTCAGATGGTAGAGTCAGAATTTGGCGTAAACAGAATGAGAACATGGATCCATCATGCCTTGTTACCACTGTGCAGGCTGGTGGTGGTGATGTAATGGTGTGGGGGATGTTTTCTTGGCACACTTTAGGCCCCTTAGTGCCAATTGGGCATCGTTTAAATGCCACGGCCTACCTGAGCATTGTTTCTGACCATGTCCATCCCTTTATGACCACCATGTAACCATCCTCTGATGGCTACTTCCAGCAGGATAATGCACCATGTCACAAAGGTCGAATCATTTCAAATTGGTTTCTTGAACATGACAATGAGTTTACTGTACTAAACTGGCCCCCACAGTCACCAGATCTCAACCCAATAGAGCATCTTTGGGATGTGGTGGAACGGGAGCTTCGTGCCCTGGATGTGCATCCCACAAATCTCCATCAACTGCAAGATGCTATCCTATCAATATGGGCCAACATTTTTAAAGAATGCTTTCAGTAGCTTGTTGAATCAATGCCACGTAGAATTAAGGCAGTTCTGAAGGCGAAAGGGGGTCAAACACAGTATTAGTATGGTGTTCCTAATAATCCTTTAGGTGAGTGTATTACCCACTAGTCTCGATAGCAGTAGCTAATATCTCGTTCAGAAAGGATACAATGCTTTACTTGCCGATTTTTTTCTGCATAATTTCATCATTAAGTTTGTCAGTGCGCCAATGTCTCTTTCAAAACTTTACCGACCACTGTAACTGAAATGACCAGTGGAACATGCTGATAATCTTTTCGTAAATGTACACGGTTAAAAATCATAGACTTCTCAGACGCACTTAATTCCAATGCGAAGGATCACTATAGAATTAGGTGCGCTTTAACCATATAGAAGCATTTGCCATGGTTTTGATTGCCTATACAACAGATCTATAGATTTGTATTGATTAATGACAGATGTTTTATCGTTACTTGTTGCCCCTTTCTACACTTGAATTACCCATTTACCAGACTTTTGTACTGTCAAATTATGTTTTCATTGAGCTTATTTCAATTGACGTATACCCTACACTCTTTGATCTTTTGTGTGCATTTTGTCGATTAGGCCCTCTGCTAGGAAATACATTATTAATTATTAAAAATTCATTACAAACGTTTTAAGATTGTAGTATTATAGGCTACGTGTTATTATGAATAGTAGTTCAATATAAAGATATATTAAGATATGTAGAGTAAAATTAATATTGTATCAACGATTTTGTCCCAGCATTTTGTACCAGTTTTTCAATCTTAAATGCAAATACATTTATGTGTATTCATGTTCTTAAGTACTTAAGCCAACTTCCTCAATTATTTAACTGGGTTAGAAAGAACGTTTTGTTGTTTTAAATTGCCTATTACATTTTGAAAAATATATTTCCAACAGAATTGGGATATATATTTAAAATTAACAATGTTTTCATCCTAGGAGGGCGGGGGCGTTTTGAATAGTTTAATATGCCTTCTTACTAACGGGAAAAGAATGACCTGTCTGAAATGTTGAAGTTCAGATAACATTTTAGGAAGATATTGGTTGTCCTCTGGCACCACCATGTGGATACATTTGTCAACACTATACCATTCCAATTATACAAGGCAAGTGCGAACTTACCAAATTTGTAGTCTCTCTATATAAGTTTGTTTTTTTAAGACTAATTTGTTAACTGTACCTGAGGAGGTCCTTACCTGGTATATTCTGTACACAGTATAAAGGATTCAACACCATAGGCGATCATATTTGTATTCTTTATAATGGTGTTCATGTCTCTAATTAAGTGAAGTTCCGCAATCGTTCAATACATTGAAATTGACAAGTAATTTCAAATAAACTATGTAGTGTTACAGGCAGGGACGGACTGGCATTTCAAAAACGTCCCTTGACTTTGACCCAGACCGGCCCACCACAACCGGCCCACGAATACTGCACCGCGCCCCCTGCTGACGCACATCCACACACCAGCCCCTAATTGTAATGTAATGTTGTAATGTATACTTAAGCTGTTTGTTTTTTTGTCAAATATATTGGCCGTTTGGATTTTAATTTTAAATGCATCAGACAGTTTTTGTTTTTATCTATTTTTTTTTATTTATTTTTTTTGATTTGTCTGATGCATTTTCAGTTAATTTCAATGTATTTGACCTTATTGTTTAATGGTTTTCATTTGGCAGTATTGCCATTTATCACAAGTTTATTGTTTGATTGGTTTATGCACGTTATTTGAGTTCTTGTATTTTTATTTTTTAATTTAAATCACATTAAGATTTTAAAAGATTTTAAGTGATTTTAGAATTGATTTTAAATTTTTTAATCATAAGTACTAAAATTTTGAATGGTTTTTATTGTAATGTAAAACACTTTCCAATAAAACAGTATACTTAAGCTGAGGGGCACCAGTTTGCTACACTTTGCTAGAAAATGTAGAATTAAATGTTGCTTCTACATTGTTGCTTGTAGTTTCTGGGGACACCATTCTACATTTTGTAGAGAATGTAGATAGAATGTTTATGGGTAGACAAATGAAATATTTAATATGTATCCTCAATACATTTCATTATTTATTATTAGGGTATAATAATTATTAATATTGAGCAATTAAACGTGTTAAATGAACCTAACTGTAGATTTGAAGATGTGTCTAAATGTGTCTATTCCATGTCTGCTACAGTACATAATTAAACAAGGCAATTGTTAAGTTATCTGTCTCCCTCCTTGCCCTGGCTCGCCATTGCCTACTGCTTTGCCTGCAGCCCCGGCACTGACTCACAATCATCATCGGCACTGCTGTCACTGTCTCCTTCTTCTGTTACTACTCTAGTTTGAACCGGGGCCGGGGCTGCGGGATTTTCAAGTGTGTAGTCACAGCAGACGGAAGGCTGAATTATGCTTCTGCATCTGTGTCTCTGGGGATGTCCATGGGTGTTTTACGCAGCCATTCACATACTTGCACGTAATGTGAACATGTGCCGTGTTGCATCTACCAAATCAGAATCTACAGAAAATGAAGAAGAAACAGAGAAACGGAGACCCATTTTCTATGGTGTGCCATTTGTGTCATACATAATTTCGTGAATGAAAGCGCTTCTGTGCACGAAATACACATTTTGTGCCACGGAATGAACAGTATCTGTAATTCATTTCGTGGCCATAATACATACTCAGGTGTTCATTCCATCCACAGAAAGCAAAGAACATTTTACAAATCGTCCACAAAAGTGCTGTGCATGAAATTATGTATTACACAAATGGCTCCCCATAGTTCTGCACAGGCCAGATGATGGGGGAGTACAGTCTGTTACTGCAACAAATGCATTTCATGGATGTGGAGATGCATTTTAAATACTTTCATATGTCACCACATTGTTTTTCTGACCTGGTGCCGCACCTACAGTCATACATTGTACACCAGTTGACCCACCACTCGCCAATAAGCACAGCTGAGCGATTGGCTGTGGCTCTCAGAATCTCCCTGCTCAACCAATCAGCGTTTGCTTGACACACAGGACCGCAGATACCAAGCAGTTCCTCTGCGAGCCTCTGCGAGCTATGCTTACCCTGAAACCCTGTCTCTGTGTCACTATGCAGAGACCTTTTCGTGTATCTTCACAGAAATATAAATCAGGCTTGAGACAGATATCCCTCTGAGTCGTCCCTCACAGCTCTTCTAGAGTTCTAGAGTTCAGCTCTCTTTGCTCTTAGGCTTAGATGTTTCTAGTGATGTTCCTGGATGTAAGTTGGACTTTTTTATGTGGATGTAGGTTGGATGTTGATTATACTTTGGTTGATTATACTTGACAACAAATTTGAAGTCATATTCACCATACATATTTTGGTGGCAGTGGTTGGCAAAGAATAAAGAAGAGAAGAAAACAAATTAAAAAGGACTTACCATTTTCAGTGTTGGGTTCCTGCTTTAACCAGTGAGAGACGGGCTGTGAATGTGGTGTCTGCCAATAGTAAGTGACCTGCTATTCCACAGATTGGTTGGTAAGTTTTTTTTCTTGAGACTGTTACATACAGCTGCATTTTGTTTTAGTACTTTAAAATCAAAGAACACAGTCATGGCTGATGATGAAAATAACTTGGCTGACACAGCAACTGCAAAAAGAGTTATACATTATCACGTAGAATTACTTCCTTGTTTTCACAGGGATAGCAAAGACAAGGAGAGCTTTTCTCTTTGCAAGACACGATTGGAGCTCGCTGTGAAAGCTTGCGATGATTCTCAAAACTATGCTTTAACTGCCATTCTTCCTACTCACCTTAGTGGAGATGCATTATCATATTGGGTGTCACTGACCCCCGAGGTTCAGAAAAAATATAAAGAGACGATAGAAAAAACTGCAGTGTTTGGCAGACAACAATACTATTTCAGAGCTTTGTTAATACACCTCCAAGGCTCCCTAAAGAAGCACTTGAGATTCATGGAGCTGAAATTACATGTCTTGTGCAGAACGCATTCCCAGGTTATGGTGATGCTGCTTTTACAATTGGGAGATACAGATTTTTTGTGGCTGGTCTAGACCATGCATTACAAGCCAAATGCCATGAACATGGTGCTTCCACACTAGAAGAGGCCCTGACTATAGCCAGTCAGTGGGAAAGAGCACAACAAGCCTTGCAGATGACATTGGCAAAGTTCACAATTTCTAAGGGAGTTACTGTATTACAAAAGCACCAACAGTCTCACCAGCAGCCATTGGCCACATACAGTCAGGTGCTTCTTCAATGTCAGCTCCTTCTACTACTACTTCTGAGGAACGTCTGATTAAAGTAATAAAGGCCTTAACAGTTAATGTGGCTGAATTAAAATAGAGATTAAACAACTATGGCATGAACAAGAACATTTAAATCTCTCACTTACCCCCACCAGCGGTGCACAGAGGGCAACTAGGGCTGATGCTTATGCTCCAGGATTCAGCGGTGCACGACACCCCAGAGACCCTTCACCACGTGATTTCTACCAGTGTGGCAGATCACCTACTCGTTCAACACCCAGTTCACACTATCCACACTACAAGCACAGTCCGTCTGGCTCCCCAGGATATGGCAGCAGACGCCACACTCATCATTCCTCACCATATAGCGGAAGCAAACATATTCTTCCTGATAATGACAATCCACATACTGATGTGATAGGGCAGAGAAGTTACTCACCATGCAGTTACCAGTGTCCGCCAGACTCATTACCATTTCACAGTAGATCATATGAACCTGACCAACAGAATCACACACATCACCAGCCTTGCCCCAGATGTGATGATACTCCACATTCCCAGCGCCATGCCAACTGTCCCAGTCCCAGTTCTGTGAGGGTGTAAGTTTTCAGTCCGATGACAGTGCCTACTAGAGAACTGACTATTAGCTGGTACCGTAGGCCAGGTGCCAGATTTATTGCAGAAACAGTGGCCTCTCCCAATGGAACTCCACCTACTACTATGGGTGAGATGGCTGATTGCACAACAGTCTACATTGAGGGAAAAAAGTATTTGATCCCCTGCTGATTTTGTACGTTTGCCCACTGACAAAGAAATGATCAGTCTATAATTTTAATGGTAGGTGTATTTTAACAGTGAGAGACAGAATAACAGCAAATAAATCCAGAAAAACACATTTCAAAAAAGTTATAAATTGATTTGCATGTTAATGAGGGAAATAAGTATTTGATCCCCTATCAATCAGCAAGATTTCTGGCTCCCAGGTGTCTTTTATACAGGTAACGAGCTGAGATTAGGAGCACTCTCTTAAAGGGAGTGCTCCTAATCTCAGCTCGTTACCTGTATAAAAGACACCTGTCCACTGAAGCAATCAATCAATCAGATTCCAAACTCTCCACCATGGCCAAGACCAAAGAGCTGTCCAAGGATGTCAGGGACAAGATTGTAGACCTACACAAGGCTGGAATGGGCTACAAGACCATCGCCAAGCAGCTTGGTGAGAAGATGACAACAGTTGGTGCGATTATTCGCAAATGGAAGAAACACAAAATAACTGTCAGTCTCCCTTGGTCTGGGGCTCCATGCAAGATCTCACCTCGTGGAGTTTCAATGATCATGAGAACGATGAGGAATCAGCCCAGAACTACACGGGAGGATCTTGTTAATGATCTCAAGGCAGCTGGGACCATAGTCACCAAGAAAACAATTGGTAACACACTATGCAGTGAAGGACTGAAATCCTGCAGCGCCCGGAAGGTCCCCCTGCTCAAGAAAGCACATGTACAGGCCCGTCTGAAGTTTGCCAACATCTGAATGATTCAGAGGAGAACTGGGTGAAAGAGACCAAAATCGAGCTCTTTGGCATCAATTCAACTCGCCGTGTTTGGAGGAGGAGGAATGACCCCAAGAACACCATCCCCACCGTCAAACATGGAGGTGGAAACATTGTGCTTTGGGGGTGTTTTTCTGCTAAGGGGACAGGACAACTGCACCACATCAAAGGGACGATGGACGGGGCCATGTACCGTCAAATCTTGGTTGAGAATCTCCTTCCCTCAGCCAGGGCATTGAAAATGGGTCGTGGATGGGTATTCCAACATGACAATGACCCAAAACACTCAGCCAAGGCAACAAAGGAGTGGCTCAAGAAGAAGCACATTAAGGTCCTGGAGTGGCCTAGCCAGTCTCCAGACCTTAATCCCATAGAAAATCTGTGGAGGGAGCTGAAGGTTCGAGTTGCCAAACGTCAGCCTCAAAACCTTAATGACTTGGAGAGGATCTGCAAAGAGGAGTGGGACAAAATCCCTCCTGAGATGTGTGCAAACCTGGTGGCCAACTACAAGAAACATCTGACCTCTGTGATTGCCAACAAGGGTTTTGCCACCAAGTACTAAGTCGAAGGGGTCAAATACTTATTTCCCTCATTAACATGCAAATTTTTTGAAATTAATTTTTCTGGATATTTTTGTTGTTATTCTGTGTCTCACTGCTAAAATACACCTACCATTAAAATTATAGACTGATCATTTCTTTGTCAGTGGGCAAACGTACAAAATCAACAGGGGATCAAATGCTTTTTTCCCTCACTCTATATACCTTGACACTGGCTCTGACATTTCACTCATAACAGAGAAACTGAGCATATCTATTCCCTCCTTAAAGAGCAGACCCTTGATTAAAAGCTATGTTTTAATGAAGTCTGTAACTGGTTAGAAACACTGGGCACCCTGGCAATTTCATTCACCATTGGAGACAATAGAGTGATGTATGATGTGCAATTTGTCAGAAATGCTCACCAAAGTCTTCTCCTTCTATGGGACTTCACCACCAGGGAATTATTGATTCTAGCTCTTTCTGCTTTAAATTTTTGAACAGCAGTATTCCACTTTTGCACTAGATCTCCCACCTCAGAACTGCAGTGCTGTGTCTCATTCTACCACATGCCACAGGACCACATGCAACACCTTGAAGAACTCTTCCAGCATTTTCAGACTGCAGGCATGAAGCTAAAGCCTTCAAAATGCCACTTAGCCCATGACCACGTCACCTTTCTGGGTCATGTTGTGTCCAGACAAGGTCTGCAGCCAGACCCGAGTAATATGGAGTGAGTTACACACTGGCCAACCCCCACAATGCCAACTGAAGTGAGAGCTTTTATAGGCCTTTGTTCCTACTACTGAAGATTCATATATAATTTCTCAAGCACCACAGCACCAATCCACAGTCTAACACAGAAGGGTGTGACCTTTCAGTGGTCATCTGAAGCAGCTGGAGCATTCACCTCCTTCAAAGCAGCATTGTCTGTACCACCGTTGCCTTCCCAGATTTCACCTGTCCATTTATTCTGTACTGCAATGGCTCTAACCCAGCTGTTGGTGCTGTATTGGCTCAAATTCAAGCCCATGAGGAGAAAGTAATCTGTTATGCTAGCCATGCGTTGACACCTTCTGAAAAACACTAGTCTACTTCTGACAAAGAGCTCTTTGCCATTGTATGGGCAGTATGGCATTTCAAGCATTACTTGGGTTGGTCTTCATTTAACAACATTACAGCCTTCAAATCCCTTGCTGGTCTCCACAAGATCCAAGTAGACAATGATCCAACTGACCGCAGAGCAAGCTGGGCTCTAGAGCTGGATATCTATAACTGGATCATGGAACACAGAAAAGGCACCCGTCATGCCAATGCAGATTACTTGTCCAGACATGCACACCCAGGCGCCAAATGTGCTGAAATACATCAACCAGCAGCCTCTGAAAATTCAGTTGACCACCTGAGTCCTCCTAAAACTGCAAAGAACAATCCTACTTACTGTACTGGTGCTTCTAGTAACACTTGTGATGTTGACATTCAATGCTCTAGTATGTATTAGGACCAATCACCAATAGCATCTTCCTTCTCAATGAGTGAGTGTGAATGCTCATGCTATTTGTTTTTGGCTATTCATGAGTCGGGACACTTTTTGTTTACACTGCCTTGCGTTTTGCATTACCTCATAAATGTGCTCCATTGCAACCAATTGTTGTCACACGTCCATTTGAAAAGGTAGCTGCAGATATCACAGAGCTTCCACCTACTTCAAAAGGCCACTGCTATGTATTAGTTATTTATAATGGAGTATTTTATTAAATATGTCAACTTCTATGCACTCACTGATCATTACCATTACATTGCAAAGTGCCTATTTGAGGAATACATCCACCGGCATGGTGTTCCAGAAGCCATCCACCCAGACCAAGGCCGCCAGTTTGAGTCCGACCTTAACTCTGCATTCTGCTTGGAATTAAGAAAAGCAGGACGATCCTATACCATGCTCAATCGGATGGCATGGTCAAATGTTTCAATAGGACCCTGAAAGATCAGCTGTCAAAGTACAGAATTGGTATCTGAGTCAGGTAGAATTGGCCTATAACTCTGCTGCCCATGCTAGCACTGGTTACATTCCATCTGATCTAGCACATGGCCGGGAACCATGACTGCCTGTCAATGTTCTTTTCAGTGGTGAGGCAGAAGCAACTCACCGTAACACTGTGGCACATGAGCATTAGAATCCCATTATGACTCCAGGATGACATTTCACCCACATGAGAATGAATATTTTGTGTTACTTGATAATCCAGCTCACCAGCACTGTAAGCTTGCACCAATATGGACTGGACCTCACAAGGTTATTCACTGTTTTCTCAGTGAGGAAGGGATGACCTTTCCATTTTTAACAAAAAAAAAAGGCTTGCTTTGAAATGCTCACTCTGCAACAGTTTGTAGTGCAGGATTTCTGTCCTTCAGTCCACAGTGCTGAGATCCAAAGGAAGTGTGAGTAACGTGAATCACTTGGAAAGAATGAGTAAGACATAAGATATTGAAAGGCTTTATTTACATGTAGATATACACTCACTTAAAGGATTATTAGGAACACCTGTTCAATTTCTCATTAATGCAATTATCTAATCAACCAATCACATGGCAGTTGCTTCAATGCATTTAGGGGTGTGGTCCTGGTCAAGACAATCTCCTGAACTCCAAACTGAATGTCGGAATGGGAAAGAAAGGTGATTTAAGCAATTTTGAGCGTGGCATGGTTGTTGGTACCAGACGGGCCAGTCTGAGTATTTCACAATCTGCTCACTTACTGGGATTTTCACGCATAACCATTTCTAGGGTTTACAAAGAATGGTGTGAAAAGGGAAAAACATCCAGTATGCGGCAGTCCTGCGGGGGCGAAAATGCCTTGTTGATGCTAGAGGTCAGAGGAGAATGGGCCGACTGATTCAAGCTGATAGAAGAGCAACTTTGACTGAAATAACCACTCGTTACAACCGAGGTATGCAGCAAAGCATTTGTGAAGCTACAACACGTACAACCTTGAGGCGGATGGGCTACAACAGCAGAAGACCCCACCGGGTACCACTCATCTCCACTACAAATAGGAAAAAGAGGCTACAATTTGCACAAGCTCACCAAAATTGAACAGTTGAAGACTGGAAAAACGTTGCCTGGTATGATGTGTTTCCATTTCTGTTGAGACATTCAGATGGTAGAGTCAGAATTTGGCGTAAACAGAATGAGAACATGGATCCATCATGCCTTGTTACCACTGTGCAGGCTGGTGGTGGTGGTGTAATGGTGTGGGGGATGTTTTCTTGGCACACTTTAGGCCCCTTAGTGCCAATTGGGCATCGTTTAAATGCCACGGCCTACCTGAGCATTGTTTCTGACCATGTCCATCCCTTTATGACCACCATGTACCCATCCTCTGATGGCTATTTGCAGCAGGATAATGCACCATGTCACAAAGGTCGAATCATTTCAAATTGGTTTCTTGAACATGACAATGAGTTCACTGTACTAAACTGGCCCCCACAGTCACCAGATCTCAACCCAATAGAGCATCTTTGGGATGTGGTGGAACGGGAGCTTCGTGCCCTGGATGTGCATCCCACAAATCTCCATCAACTGCAAGATGCTATCCTATCAATATGGGCCAACATTTCTAAAGAATGCTTTCAGCACCTTGTTGAATCAATGCCACGTAGAATTAAAGCAGTTCTGAAGGCGAAAGGGGGTCAAACACAGTATTAGTATGGTGTTCCTAATAATCCTTTAGGTGAGTGTATATGCAAGTACCTTGCATGGCTTCTCCCAAGGCTGAGATGCTGCTCCCCTGAAGAACAATGTAAAAAACTTAAGTTTGTATTTCTTTCTTGTTGTGAATACAGACTGTTACAGTTACTTGCACATTCTTACCTGTTTAAATCCTCTGTTTTTCTTTGACTTTGTTCTGCTACATGTAGAGGGAGACAGGACACCACATATCAATCATGTTGGCAGCTATTCTAAAATAAACTGCTTTTCTTGTGTGTCTCCAGCAGGTGGAACCAAATGAAGCTCCTTGGAGTGTGTAGTACGGGGAAAATGCATGTTTAGCCATTTTAGTTTTAGGAATCACTCACACTCACCTCACCTTATTAATTTGTGAAAAATTGTGAAATTGGTAACTTACATTATATCATCTCATCCCCGCATCTCTTATCTATTAGCCAATGAGGCTAGGAGATGAGGGGAGGAGAAGAGACAAATAAAGAATATATTGCTGCTGAATGCTTGCATGTTCCAGCATCTTCTATGGCAGTCAGATTAACTGTTTGATACCCTCATGTTTTTAAAGTGTAATAATGCATTTTCACACTGAATATTTTAATTCAAACATTATAAGGCCTATTATTGTTCAGGTTTGTTATTTAAAATTGAGCTGCTGCATGTATTGCTGGAATAATATCTACCTTGCACACATAAACCATATAGTCAGATTATGAAATGTTTTAATAATGACAAAACATTTGGATGAACTGCATTTCTTTCCCTGTGTGTCTGTGTAAACAAGGTCACTGTCTCACTGTGCTACGGTACTGTGCTGTAGTTCAACCCTGATACCTAGAAGAACAGAGTCTGATAAGAACCGGTTTTCACCAGCAATTTGGGCTTGATACAAACCCCCCTTATATCAAACATTACCCCCCCCCCAATTGACATTGATACCATTTTCGAGATTACTTAATGATCCGAGTCTTTATCGATGCCACTATCGATACTTTTCTATTATTTGTTGGAAAGACGAGACGACAATAAATTCTTAACAGAACTGTTATTGCTATTATTGCAAAAACTGTGAGTCTTTAATTTCTGATTTCAACATAACGTATAACTATGAGAACAGTAAAATAAAATATCAGCAGCAAAATGTCCAACACGTTTTTTCCAACAACAAAGAAAATCATATACATTCATAGAATAAATATTATGCTTTACACAAAAAGAAAAAATAATCGACAGCTCTTCACACACTGTGCTCGTAACTTATTTTTCCCGGTCGCGCACGTATCTAATTTTAGGGGCAAATGCGAGTGAAATAGTTGCACTAGAGCCCTGAATTGGATTATTATTATCGTCAGCGATGGAGACGTGCTACGAAGCAGGGCTGCGCTCACCATGCAACACCTTGGTGGAGGAGGACGGTTGTCCCGCAGCGTTGCGACTCGAACAGTGGAAGCTTCTGCTTTTCCCTTTAACTGATGCACAGCGTTGAGGTGCTTAATCATTGCTGTAGTGTCCCCCCCTGCAAGAAATTACCTGCGAACATAAATTACATGTTGCTTCCTCCTTATCTTTGGCTTTATTAAAATGTAGCCAAGCCTTTGAAAGCTTAGGACGTTCAGCCATCCTAGCAAGCTACGAAATGAGAAATTAGGCGAATTAAGGCGTGACGCAATTAAATTCTTCTTCGTTTAGTTTAAAGGCGGTTGGCAGGCACTTCAATTGAATTTAGTAATTTTATTAGACAATCGATGTATGTTTGTGCACCAGTGATTTGATTTAAATGACATGACTCTTGTCTGTCCAGACATAAGTTAACGTTACATTATACACTCACTTAAAGGATTATTAGGAACACCTGTTCAATTTCTCATTAATGCAATTATCTAACCAACCAATCACATGGCAGTTGCTTCAATGCATTTAGGGGTGTGGTCCTGGTCAAGACAATCTCCTGAACTCCAAACTGAATGTCGGAATGGGAAAGAAAGGTGATTTAAGCAATTTTGAGCGTGGCATGGTTGTTGGTGCCAGACGGGCCGGTCTGAGTATTTCACAATCTGCTCACTTACTGGGATTTTCATGCATAACCATTTCTAGGGTTTACAAAGAATGGTGTGAAAAGGGAAAAACATCCAGTATGCGGCAGTCCTGTGGGCGAAAATGCCTGGTTGATGCTAGAGGTCAGAGGAGAATGGGCCGACTGATTCAAGCTGATAGAAGAGCAACTTTGACTGAAATAACCACTCATTACAACCGAGGTATGCAGCAAAGCATTTGTGAAGCCACAACACGTACAACCTTGAGGCGGATGGGCTACAACAGCAGAAGACCCCACCGGGTACCACTCATCTCCACTACAAATAGGAAAAAGAGGCTACAATTTGCACAAGCTCACCAAAATTGGACAGTTGAAGACTGGAAAAATGTTGCCTGGTCTGATGAGTCTCGATTTCTGTTGAGACATTCAGATGGTAGAGTCAGAATTTGGCGTAAACAGAATGAGAACATGGATCCATCATGCCTTGTTACCACTGTGCAGGCTGGTGGTGGTGATGTAATGGTGTGGGGGATGTTTTCTTGGCACACTTTAGGCCCCTTAGTGCCAATTGGGCATCGTTTAAATGCCACGGCCTACCTGAGCATTGTTTCTGACCATGTCCATCCCTTTATGACCACCATGTAACCATCCTCTGATGGCTACTTCCAGCAGGATAATGCACCATGTCACAAAGGTCGAATCATTTCAAATTGGTTTCTTGAACATGACAATGAGTTTACTGTACTAAACTGGCCCCCACAGTCACCAGATCTCAACCCAATAGAGCATCTTTGGGATGTGGTGGAACGGGAGCTTCGTGCCCTGGATGTGCATCCCACAAATCTCCATCAACTGCAAGATGCTATCCTATCAATATGGGCCAACATTTTTAAAGAATGCTTTCAGTAGCTTGTTGAATCAATGCCACGTAGAATTAAGGCAGTTCTGAAGGCGAAAGGGGGTCAAACACAGTATTAGTATGGTGTTCCTAATAATCCTTTAGGTGAGTGTATTACCCACTAGTCTCGATAGCAGTAGCGATAAGCTCGGACCATATTGATATTCGGGTTTTGAGAAACTTGGAACCGGGTCCATAACAGAACCGATCCCCATCCCTACTACCGACCCCCACAAACAAAAACAGAAAGGAAAGAGAAAAAAGAGTGAAAAAAAGGAAAAACCCTTTGACAGCACTGAAATCAATTGTCAGAATTAAAGTTGGATTTAAAATAGATCTAATGGAATATTTTTCCAGACTTTCACCATCTTCTCTCTAGCGCCATGGATCCAAGCTGTGGAAAGCTCCATGTAAATGATGTCCAGATAAGAAAGGATCGATCCACTCCTGCCAGGCAAGAGAGTGTGGGGGCTGCCAGCGCAGTACCAGCAGTTTTTTAACTGCTGTTAAACCAGCTAACCAAATCCGCTGGAGCATAGATCACCGAACGTGAAAGGCTCAAAAAGATGGAGCTTCTTCAACTCCAGCTCAACAGGGCGCAGTGTTTGATTGATATGGAACGATGCAATGGGGGAGCCAGCAAGGAAGCCGGGAAAGCTGGAAGTCCCTCCTGGACTCTGCAAGAGCTAGAAGGTCTCTACTATGTGATCGATGGCACTGTCTCCTAATTATTGGTGTGGCCCTGAGAGATACAAGGAACATAGTCACTGGTGTCCTTATTCTCCTTCTACTCTTCATTGTCTTCCACAAGCAGGCCAAAAAGTCAGCACCTGCTCACCCTGAAAGCAAAGAGCTACCAGGGGATCCTACAGCCTGGTTTCAGAACTGGACAGCACAAGAGAACACACACCTGCTCTCTTTCAACCCTGCTGGTGGTGCCTGCATTCCTCATTGTTGCTGGAGAAGTAGCTGGTGCCCAGACATAACGCTTACACTCTCAAGAAATATCTCACAGCCTGCTACCTACAGCCTCCATCCAGAGCCCTATGGGGGTTTGTCTGTTTTCAATCTGTAAAGCATTTTGTGGCCACCATGCGAAGGACGCTATACTGAATCAATGAAGATTGTTTGATAATGTGTTAATACTTCAGCCTGCTTGGTTCCAGAGAAGTCCACCCAACCAAACAATTTAATATACAGGGATAGATATTGTAGCAGCTTGCATTTGTAATGTACCTCATGCCTGGTACAACCAATCCATTTGCATCACCGTCATAAAGTTGATAGTGATGCAAATATCGATATGCTGTTGTCAGCTTGAGTTAGGAATATACCAGCTATTTTTGTTTCCACAGAGAAACAAGATTTCACACTTTCCAAAAAACAACCAATTTTTTCTTGTAATATGACTAATATTGGACAATAAAATGTTCTGTCCCAAACCGCATATAATCAGAATTTCCACGGGAAGAAACAGGCTACATTTGTACAGTACATTTGTATGGAAATCTGCCTACTGGTCTAATGTTTAAGTCCTTAAAGTACATTGCATATATACAGGCAGAATTGCCAGGTGGGCTGGACCATTTCTTAGATAGGAGGGCCGGTCAAAGTTTAAACAAATATATATGTTTTTTGCACTATTTCTATGAAGATTTTTATTCAAAGTCAAACAGGCATATCTAGCGTTATCCTACTGCTGACAGTTAGTATGTCTACATCCTATGAAATAGGCTAGTACAGTAACAGTAGACTAATTAGGCAATGGGGGATTCAGAGGAGAACACAGGACAGAACGTATTTTATTATGTGGGGTTCATATTATTTTAACATGTATTGTACTTTGTATTTATATTGGGTATTTATTAGATAAGGGGCTTTATAAATTGGGATTAATCATTTATAAACTGAATGTCTTTCAATTGTAACACCTGATTAATATTCTGTTCGCTTTTGACGTGCAGATTTTCACATTAGTTTGTCTATTATTTACCAGCAAGATCAGCCCCACTGTGAAGCAGGGTGACCAAAACATTGATTAAAACATTGATTTAAACTCATCAATGCTCCTCTCCACGGAAGTCTGTAGTAAAATACTGTTTTATTAGATGTAGAATTTTACATTACAATAAAAACATTAACAATTGTAATACTTATGATTAAAAAATGTAAAATCAATTTCTAAAAAAACATTACAAATCCTGATATAAATCATAACAGAATTTAAAACAAAACCAAGTAACACGTGTATAAAACTATAATTACATTAAATTTAATTTAATCAAGTACCAAAAAAGTGAATATTCAAGAAATCTTAAGGTTAATGAAAACAATCTGTGCATTGCAACCGACTCACAGGCAATATATATATCAGACATTTTTAATTACGTCAGCAACATTGGTAACTTATTTGACCAAAGGGGATCTTCTGAAAAACGCCTCAGGCAAGTAGGGTTATGTACACAAGATGGAGCAAATGAGCTGTATGCCAGCTTTACCGACATTATATTTTCTTTTTAATGCCTGTTTATTTTGATGTTAAAATAAGTAATTACATTGTAGAAAATACATAGTCCGAGTAATAAATAACGTGGAAGATCCCAGCAAACAGTAAATTATGTTGCTACAACGTTGAGGCAACATGGTGTATTAGCAGGGATTAGACACTTTAAAATAAAATATCAGAAACTAGTTGGCATTATTTTGTTAGTCGTGTGGGTTATATTTCATAAGAATGAATACATTAATATATGTGTGTCTATTCTTATTCAACTGTACACATCTGCTATATCACAAACAATAGCTGAGCATCTTGTAGAGATTCGGATCTTCAAAGCATATTTGTTTATAAAATTCGAAAATGGTGAAAGAAATTAAGATTTAATTCATTTAATACTGGCTTACTGTAAGACGAAGAAAAAAAAGCTGAATCTTTAATCTAATATGGCGTACTCTATCAGCTGCAAAGTCCCGTGGTCGGTTGTATAAAACAATGTTTTAATTTGACAGTTAGTCAGTTGCTTAAAAAAATAGATTTACTAAGACTTAACATTAAAAGTTAGCCTTCGTACCCCCAAGCTAATTTAGAATTGAAGTCTGCCTGAGGCTCATAAACCAAGATACATAATAATTACACCATTAAGGACATAAATCATCAAAAAAAAGAAGAAAAAATAAAAATGCATGTCCATAGTTAACAACACATAATATAACATTACACAAATAAATGGAATAATAACACACAGAATGTAACTAAAAAAACAATTCAGCTCACCTTCTGTGATAATATATACAAGCTGAGATCTCATAATTGCCAGAGATACTTGACACTGTAATAGAAGGCTTTCTGTTCTATATTTTTTTCACCAGCTTCAAGTCTGTATCTTACCTCCTCTCCAAATGTAAAACTTAAGCACTTGATGCATAACTACACACTTCTGTATGAACATTTCAAAGTGAAACAGAAACTCCTAAAACTCGTCCAAGCGCAAATTAGTTTCCATCAGCAAATACTTCCTTTTCTAAAGCAAATAGACGGACCAATTATAGCACCCGCACAGTGAATACTAAACCTGTGTAGGGGGCAGGACTAATGTGCTTTCACTATGCATGGATTAATCTTAACGATATTCATTATTAGAGATACAGGAGAGAGACGCTTATGTGTCGCAAAAGTACTTGACCAAAACGGTGGTAGCTAGATTTAATGCCATACAGAAAATAACCATGAACAAGTGGAGATCTTGTCTATTTCTACTATTTATTTGTGTTTCCGTTTTTATTACGGTGAGACAAATGATCCAGCTCACAGTGAACCAGGAGAGACACGGGCGATCCAACGAGTCTGAGATTGTGGATAGAGTTTGCAGTGGCTTTGCACAAAGATTGAAAAGCATAACCTGGGAAAGTACTCTGAAGCCTTCACCCCTCAATGTCTCCTGCGAGGAATACATCACCAACAGCCACTTCATCACCGAGACACTGTCCAGCGAGGAGGAGGCATATCCACTGGCCTTCATCATCACCGTGCATAAAGAGTTTGACATGTTTGAACGAGTCTTCAGGGCTATCTATGCCCCTCACAATGTGTACTGCATTCACATCGACGAGAAGGCAAGTAAGGCGTTTAAAGCCGCTGTAGAAACTCTGATAAACTGTTTCCCCAACACTTTTCTTGCCTCTAAAATGGAGATTGTTGTCTATGCGGGGATGTCCAGGCTCCAAGCAGATATTAACTGTTTGAAAGATTTGGTCTCGTCTAGATGGAAATATGTAATCAATTTGTGCGGGCAGGATTTCCCTTTGATGACAAATCTAGAACTTATCCAGAATCTGAAGAGTTTTAAGGGGAAAAACTTAACTCCTGGTATACTTCAACCAGACCACATGAAACACCGGACAGCATTTGTCTTTCGAGAACATTTGGATAGTCGAAGTTGCTTGGTGGTGAAAACCGCCAAAAAGAAATCTCCACCTCCTCATAACCTTACCATCTATTTTGGCTCTGCATATTATGCTCTAACCCACGAATTTGCCACATTTGTATTAGAAGACAAACGCGCAACAGATCTTTTGGAGTGGTCAAAAGATACCTACAGCCCCGATGAACACTACTGGGTGACCTTAAATAGAATTCCAGGTGAGTATATATATATATATATATATATATATATATATATATATATATATATATATATATAAGCTTATATATGTTTCCTATATAAGCATGAATGATTATATATATATATATATATACAGTGGGGGAAAAAAGTATTTGATCCCCTGCTGATTTTGTAAGTTTGCCCACTGACAAAGAAATGATCAGTCTATAATTTTAATGGTAGTTGTATTTTAGCAGTGAGAGAAAAAACTCCAGAAAAATTAATTTCAAAAAAGTTATAAATTGATTTGCATGTTAATGAGGGAAAAAAGTATTTGACCCCTTCGACTTAGTACTTGGTGGCAAAACCCTTGTTGGCAATCACAGAGGTCAGACGTTTCTTGTAGTTGGCCACCAGGTTTGCACACGTCTCAGGAGGGATTTTGTCACACTCCTCTTTGCAGATCCTCTCCAAGTCATTATGGTTTCGAGGCTGACATTTGGCAACTCAAACCTTCAGCTCCCTCCACAGATTTTCTATGGGATTAAGGTCTGGAGACTGGCTAGGCCACTCCAGGACCTTAATGTGCTTCTTCTTGGGCCACTCCTTTGTTGCCTTGGCTGTGTGTTTTGGGTCATTGTCATGCTGTAATACCCATCCACAACCCATTTTCAATGCCCTGGCTGAGGGAAGGAGGTTCTCACACAAGATTTGACGGTACATGGCCCCGTCCATCGTCCCTTTGATGCGGTGCAGTTGTCCTGTCCCCTTAGCAGAAAAACACCCCCAAATCATAATGTTTCCACCTCCATGTTTGACAGTGGGGATGGGGTCATTCCTCCTCCTCCAAACACGGCGAGTTGAGTTGATGCCAAAGAGCTCGATTTTGGTCTCATCTGACCACAACACTTTCACCCAGTTCTCCTCTGAATCATTCAGATGTTCATTGGCAAACTTCAGATGGGCCTGTACATGTGCTTTCTTGAGCAGGGGGACCTTGCGGGCGCTGCAGGATTTCAGTCCTTCACAGTGTAGTGTGTTACTAATTGTTTTCTTGGTGAATATGGTCCCAGCTGCCTTGAGATCATTAACAAGATCCTCCCGTGTAGTTCTGGGCTGATTCCTCACCGTTCTCATGATCATTGAAACTCCACGAGGTGAGATCTTGCATGGAGCCCCAGACCGAGGGAGACTGACAGTTATTTTGTGTTTCTTCCATTTGCAAATAATCGCACCAACTGTTGTCACCTTCTCACCAAGCTGCTTGGCGATGGTCTTGTAGCCCAGTCCAGCCTTGTGTAGGTCTA
>NC_089851.1:32409469-32489469 GCF_036373705.1 Amia ocellicauda | reverse complement strand
GAATTGTATAATAAATCCATGAACTGCAATGAAAGCTGTAGTTTAACCTTTTTTAATTTTTTGGTGTGCGAACCACAATCTTTTTTCAGAACTTATTTTAAAAGTTTTATCCACCCACCTGACCAGCTTATACAGCTTTTCAATTGAATAAATGTGTGAGGCATCTCATACACATTTGTTCGGGAAGATAGAAAAATAAACCATGATATCAGCACTTTCTTAAATAAAATAAAAAAAACGTATTATAGCTTCACAGTGGTGTGATGAAAAACAGGAAAGGGCAGCTATCATGGGTCAACCATCTGGTGACTGAACTAACATTGTTCTGTAACTTCCATACCTTGATCCATTTCTGTAATGAATAGCATATTTATGCTGAAAGGACTTCTTGTGTTCTTTTTTCATAGGACACTACGTGCGAGGGATTTGTGTCTACGGCCCAGGGGATCTGATGTGGCTGTATGAACAAAACAACATGTTTGCCAACAAGTTTGAATTGAAAACCTACCCCCCAACGGTGGAATGTCTGGAGCTGAAACTGAGGGAGCGTGCTCTAAACAACAGTGAGGTCACTCCTCAACCCAGCTGGTACTTCTGATTGGTGAGGGGACTCCAGAATTTCAGTGACATACATGTGCTTTGTGTCATGCGGTTATAAGACTATCAGTGCCCAGGAAGAAATTAAACAATAAGATTTTGCAGTACATCCTTCTAGACTCAAATTATGGACTTGGAAAACATTGACACTTTGAATCCAGTGTACTTTTTTATATATATATACAAATACTATGCACTCGATATTCTGGGAATCTGTGGTTTGTACAACAGATTGTGCCTGCACACAGCCAAGTTAAATAATAGCATAATTATTAAGTAATATTAACAATAATGAAAGTTATTTTATTTATGAAAAAGAAGATGTATATAAACTTATTTTTAAAAGTAGTAGTCAAATTACAAATTATAAGACAAACTGGGTGAAAACTGGATACAAATTTAAGGAGTTATGATCATTTATTAAAAATAACAATCCTCAAACCCAAGTAAATTCCCCCCTCTTCACTACTTATTATTTATAAATGTATATATTTTAAATTTTAAGGTAGGGAGATTAACATTATTGTAGGTATTTTTGTGTGTGTTTAAAATGTTTACTTTTGTATCATGAAGAAAAATTGAACACACTACATCATACATTTGATTTATTTTCTGTAATGCTTGTGCACAGTCTGACATTTTAAGTGACAATGGTTGCCTCAACTTTTTTTGCTTCAGTATTTTGATCTTTATGCAACAACAGCAGCTATGAATCCTAGTTTTTTATATTATTACATTGTCAAAATGTATAATTATCAATGAATCACAAACCTGGGCCATCTAAAAAGAAGACAAAGAGAATGGTGAGAGATAAGTGTATGTATCTTTAATGTAATGCAAATATTTCAATGAGAAAAGAGAAGTCCAGCACTGAAGCATTGTTCCGAGCTTTGTTCTGAGCATCTGCTAGCAAAACACAAAAACTTGTTTACAAACTGTGAGATGATAAAAGAGGCAATGACTGTGGTAGCTGAATCTTTATTCCAAGATTTAAATAATAAAGAATTCATGAGAGCAGTTTAAAGTTTATCACTGGGTGCTAATACCGTGTCAAGACAAGTGGAATCCTTGTCAGGAGACTTGTTACAGCAACTAGCAGAATTTGAATGATTGTGAGTGCTCGTCTCTGCAGTTTGGCAAATAATCAATCATTATAACTTACACAGCTTTGCTGATTGATTTTGTTAGGATGGCATTTAATGACATGACTACAAAATAAGAGGAGAAGACATATACAAGTTTTTAAAAGGTAGTATTTGGGCTGGAGAACAATATCCTATTCATGCAACTTCAATCCAGACAGACGGAACACCTGCTGTGGTTGGAATAAAGTCAGGTTATCAACCTCATGCATGTAATGAAAGTCATTGGAAAAACTGTACAATAACAGAAACCTTCTGTAAATCTATACCATTACTTCTCTATTTTTGGGGTGAAGTGTAGATCTTTGGTCTTGCTGAAATTCAAAAGGTTTTTGAAAATTGATGTTTTTAATTTGCTATTGCAAGTTGTACTTTACAGCCACTATACAGTGAGGGAAAAAAGTATTTGATCCCCTGCTGATTTTGTACGTTTGCCCACTGACAAATAAATGATCAGTCTATAATTTTAATGGTAGGTGTATTTTAACAGTGAGAGACAGAATAACAACAAAAAAATCCAGAAAAACACATTTCAAAAAAGTTATACATTGATTTGCATGTTAATGAGGGAAATAAGTATTTGATCCCCTATCAATCAGCAGGATTTCTGGCTCCCAGGTGTCTTTTATACAGGTAACGAGCTGAGATTAGGAGCACTCTCTTAAAGGGAGTGCTCCTAATCTCAGCTCGTTACCTGTATAAAAGACACCTGTCCACAGAAGTAAATATTATTATTATTATTATTATTATTATTATTATTATTATTATTATTATTATTATTATTGTGTGACATCTAATTATTATTATTAAAAATGAATGCTATATTTCAACCTTTCAATCTGTTGTCAGCTATGATGTATATGCATTTTAATAGCAACATTGTAAATATGAATAATTATGTTTAATTTTAAGATTTGTAATTTAATAAAGGATGGTCATATTCAAGTTTCAGATTGCTACAAATGAATAAGCATCATGAAATCCCTGAATTGTGTCACACTGTGATCTGTGTGGGTGTCTGTCTGAGAGGAGTTTTGGGGAGTGAGCTCACAAAGTCAAGTTGTGAAGTCGAGTTCATCCAGGAAGGAGGTGAGTGTACTAGGAGGAGGGAATTGGAGAGTTGGTCATGCCCAGTTTATAAGGGCAGTTTTAATGTATTTCCTTTGGGACTTTAAGCTTTTAGATTGTTCAATGATTAACCCAGGTAATGCAGACTTACATTTAAATGTGCTGTTTTTATATCCTGGTTTTGCTGTTACTGATTAATATGATTTAAACCTGTTTCATCATGTGTGTCCTGGGAACCAAGAGCCTTGTGTGGGGATGGGGTGTGAGAAGTCCTGTCTTCTCGAGTGATAAAGAGGTGGTGTAGTCAGATTTACAATGTGGTAGAGTAGCATTCTGTATCACTTTATTACAAATTACTGTTTCACAATCACTTGTGGAGTTTATCATAGCCTGATATCAGAGCTTGTTGCTTAGTGATGCTCTGAATCGGAAAAGAAAAAAAAAGGTAAAATAAATAAGTTGTTTGAAGATATATCATACAGGAACCCTAGGATGGATGTATGTGTCATACCCTAGCAACTTAACCTCAACTGCTTAACCACACAGCACACAGTGCTTAACTTGTATGAGTAGAAGGTGGGGATGATTTTCTTTTACTTTCAGTTTAAAAAGCTGATAATCATTAAAGTTTGTATTCATGGTCTTAAATAGTTGTTTAAAAGTTGGTGCTAGGATTTGAGAGGGTCTATACATAGCTACAGCCCTACATTCCAGCAAAGGTTATGTGGAAAGCTCATGGTGGGGAAGTCCGATAACAGTTCTGCTGACATCACTCCATGCAGGGAAGTTATGCATCAGTTATTTTGCTAATTATTAAAACAAAACAAAAAAAAATTGATGTAAGGTGGAAGCTCCAGGTGGAAGGTGATATAAATGTGAACATTTTTTTTGTCTTTTCTTCACACTTAATATGTGAAGTGAAATATATTGCATATATGTTCAGTGAAAACTTTCTGGTCTGTTTGTGATTAAGCTGAAGGAGAGGATGTTTAGTGGTGTAGAACTGTGGCTTTGCAATCGAGAGCTCACTCCCACACTGCCTATACAGCGCTTATTTATTTGGTTAATTTCCTGAATTGTTGTCTTGCTTGTTTTAGGTCTGAACCAATGCTCCTAATTCTATGCTGGGAAAGAAGCACAAAGTCCAGTAAATGCAATGATCTGAAACCTGATGACTGCCATGGTGACCACAACAATACTATGATTTCACAAGGAACTAGTGTGAAGACTAGCAGTTGGGACACACAAATTCCCAGAAACAATAGATTGGAGGGCCCTATTATTCATTGTAAAACATGAGAAAATATATATAGTTATGTTGCGGCACTTAATATTCCTATAAAATGAAATGTAACATATTAAAAACACAATATTAACTACTATATATAAGGTATTTCTATGTTTGTCTTTACCCTGAAGTTAAAATATAAAATGAAAAACATTATTCTTTCTCTCAGGAGAATTGGTTAACATGGGCTGCAGGAGAACAACAGTTTTAAATTTCCACTTCAACCACTGTATAGCTCTGGAAAAAATAGCTCTTGGAGACCACTCCAAGTTCAGAAATCAATGTTAAGTGGTCTCTTAATTTTTTCCAGAGCTGTATATACAGTTGGGTCCATTTATATTTGGACAGTGACACAATTGTTGTCATTTTGGCTCTGTACGCCACCACAATGGATTTAAAAGGAAACAATCAAGATGTGCTTTAAGTGGAGACTTTCCTCGTTAATTTGAACGGTGTAGGAATTACACCCATTTTTATATGTAGTCCCCTAGGGGCTCAAAAGTAATGTTTCAGGAGCAAAGGATGGCAAAGGATTACTGTATATGTGGGTGTGTAATACATTTTACTATTTACAGTGCAAACATATTTCTAAACAAGAAACCAAACAAATAATTATAAGAAAATAGAATAGTTCGTGGAAATGTTGACATGTTGACTAAATACTGTTCAGTAAGTAAATTACACAAGACAGGGGGGTGAACCAGATACTTTCCAGTACTTTTCCTTACCTTAACTTAACGATTAGCTCTCTATTTTCCTCAAACTAGCTATCTGATAACGGTTTAAAATACCTGTATGTACTTGCATCTTAACCCTTTCAGTGGTGAGTTCTAAAACAACCGGCTGGGCGTGCTGGAGTGAGATTTCTTCTGACCTTGGGCCTACCCAGATCTCAACTTTGACCTACCTGCAAATTGCAAAGTAAATATCCGTTCCCTATCATGGTTTAATACATTTTTAGAAGCAATTTTCTACTGTTTTTAATCAACACACGATTGGGTACATCTTCTAATTTGCAGGTGTGTCAAGTTTGTATCTAGTTGAGCCCTTGTGTGTGTGTGTGCTTAGTTGTTCCTGGGAAGGCAAGCCTACAGTTTTCTTTATCCATGAGGAAACAAAACAAGCAAAATTCTAGGACTTGTATTTATTTATTTATTTATTTATTTATTTATTTATTATAATTATATTACAATAGGCTAGTACAGGATCTATTTTGTGGTCCTGAGTCTCCGGACTAGAAGCTGGCAGTCCCTTCCTTGATCTCCACGGATATCCGCTGAAAGAAAGGTAAGTAGGTGAAATTCTATGAACCTAGTGTCTCCACCAATCCATGTTCCCATTTTGCAGGAGTGAGGCAAGGCTCCAGTAAGCCTATGCGGCAGGCTCGACTTTTGTGTCGCCACAGCCAGTCCGTTTTTCAGCCAACAATACCATACCCCAGCCCCTGGCTTTGGTGCTATGCTGTTTGTGTGTGTGTGTGTTTGTGTATGCTGTTTAACTATGGACACAGGACTGATTAAAGACAGAATATGTTCTGTTCCTTCTTTATTTTTCACAGTTACAGACCAATTTTGACTATTGCGTTATTCCTTCACTGATCCTTTATAGGAAACACACTTTGATGAAGGTGAGTGTTAACTATGACTTTATCATATACAGATTGTGCTTCAACTGACGTATGTAGAACTTTTTCTACAGCAAATGTCGCATAAATATTGAATGGCCTTCTGCAATACTTCCTAATACAACAGCCCCATAAATGCTTTCTTTGTATTTCAGAACTCAACAAGAAAGTAAATATATGTAGCGTTATGTTGGGTGTATTTTGATAAGAGCATTTTAGCTCTGAGCTGAAGCACTGATCTAAAGAAGACCTCTCCCCCCCAAAGTTATCAGATTTCCTTAACTCATCAGCTTGGAACTGGTTTACATCAAAGTGACAGTCTGGAAGGATGGCACCGAGAATAGGCCAAATAGTTTGGAATCCTGCTATGAGATATCTGGAGAAAGGGGCCTGTAGGTAATAAAAAACTGGGTGGACGAGAGCCGAAATCCCGACATAGAGCTTCGAACCCGGGCCAACCGGCATTTCCAAAAGATGGCATGGATTGACATCAGTCATAAATCAAGCCCCCCTCCAACAGGACACTGGGAGCTGAAACCGAAATCCAATCTCAAAAACTCAAGAACCAATCACCTATTGATCTGACAGACTATAAAGAACAGCGCACGGTCTCTCTCTCTCTCTCTCTCTCTCTCTCTCTCTCTCTCACCTGAACCAGAAACTCGCTGCCACAGCTCAACCTGTAGCTCTGTTGCCAGAACTGGAACCAGAAACCAACCAAGTCTTTGCCGGCAACAGAAGAGTTAAACTGGGAGAAGGAGATTGAGCCGTATGAAGAATTATTTTAAAGGACTTTATTAAATAAAGAACTTTACAGACTGCGCTGCCCGCCTGTGCCCACCTGATCAGTGGAGTTTTTACAGCTGGACAATTGACTAAGTCGACTGCATACGAAAGTGTCAGTCATTTAAATAGCTATTGAGTCTTAAGAAACTTGACCCTTGGAACAAACAGGGCCCTGCTTTCCTCAAAGACTTTGTCTTCAAGTAACTACGGTGGAAACCCTGCTTGCCAAGAAGATTTTGTGCACAACCTTGGAGCCTTCAAACCAGTGGAAAATCTGTTTGGAAAAGACTCTACATTTGCGAAACCCCAACTTCCAGGTGCATCGACTGAGTGGAAGTTCTTGGACAAAGCCGAACCGGACTGCCTTTGTTCCAAACCACACGGACCTCGTGCCGTGTGCTGTTATCTGAGCCAGAAGCCAGAGAGGCCTCTCTGCGACGAAGTTCAGATAAGTTTAACAGTTTGGAGTTTGTGATTCATGACATTTGAGAAATCAATTAGAAATGTTAATCTGTGATTCATAACTCTAGAATGTGTAATATCATTTAGTTTTCTTAAATATAAATGTGTGTTGCATTAAACTGTTTTGTTGATAATTTTAGAAATAAAATCTGTCAACGCCGAGAAATATCATCTCATTCCTGTTTAACTGTTTAGTCTGAAATAGACACAAGTTAATAGACATTAGATTATTGGTGGCCCTGCCTATCCTTAATCATTGAATAATAATCAGTTAAGGGAAATTGTGGTAACAAGTAATGATAGGATCTTTCTCGGCACCTAAACGTAAATGAGACTGATATATATATAACGAGAAGTTACCTGACATAAATACTAACCTGCGTAGTTATTTAATGTCTGACTAACAATACTAATGAGAGACTCACCTTACTAACCAGTGTTGTAGTCAATGTGTTCATAACCTTTTTTGTTTAACGATTTGTGTTATCATATGCAATCCCATGGTCTTTGATTTGGTCACGGAAGTGATTTGTCTTTGATTTGTTGATCTAGAGTTGAATTTTAATTCGTTTTTCACTTTTGTATAATTAGTGTAGTGCTACATTTAGTCTTTGTTTTTGAATAAATTTGACAATTTATATCTTTGGAATTGGTGTCTGCGTCCAATTATTACAGAATTATTACATAATTTTGTAATGTGTACTGCGATTTCGAATGCAAAAAATGGTTGAAGCATCTATTAGGAAGTAGTGACCTGAAAATAACAGACAAAGAATAGAAAAGCTCTCCTTCTGAAGCTTTTTAATATGTGCTTATTGGATGAGCTTTACTTAATTAAATATGTCTCATTATCCCAAGATCAATGCAATGTATGTAATCTACCACATAGTTCGAAATTATTTTGTTTCCTTATAAAAGGTTTGAAGATATATATATATATATATACACTCACCTAAAGGATTATTAGGAACACCTGTTCAATTTCTCATTAATGCAATTATCTAACCAACCAATCACATGGCAGTTGCTTCAATGCATTTAGGGGTGTGGTCCTGGTCAAGACAATCTCCTGAACTCCAAACTGAATGTCTGAATGGGAAAGAAAGGTGATTTAAGCAATTTTGAGCGTGGCATGGTTGTTGGTGCCAGACGGGCCGGTCTGAGTATTTCACAATCTGCTCAGTTACTGGGATTTTCACGCACAACCATTTCTAGAGTTTACAAAGAATGGTGTGAAAAGGGAAAAACATCCAGTATGCGGCAGTCCTGTGGGCGAAAATGCCTTGTTGATGCTAGAGGTCAGAGGAGAATGGGCCGACTGATTCAAGCTGATAGAAGAGCAACTTTGACTGAAATAACCACTCGTTACAACCGAGGTATGCAGCAAAGCATTTGTGAAGCCACAACACGTACAACCTTGAGGCGGATGGGCTACAACAGCAGAAGACCCCACCGGGTACCACTCATCTCCACTACAAATAGGAAAAAGAGGCTACAATTTGCACAAGCTCACCAAAATTGGACAGTGGAAGACTGGAAAAATGTTGCCTTGTCTGATGAGTCTCGATTTCTGTTGAGACATTCAGATGGTAGAGTCAGAATTTGGCGTAAACAGAATGAGAACATGGATCCATCATGCCTTGTTACCACTGTGCAGGCTGGTGGTGGTGGTGTAATGGTGTGGGGGATGTTTTCTTGGCACACTTTAGGCCCCTTAGTGCCAATTGGGCATCGTTTAAATGCCACGGCCTACCTGAGCATTGTTTCTGACCATGTCCATCCCTTTATGACCACCATGTACCCATCCTCTGATGACTACTTCCAGCAGGATAATGCACCATGTCACAAAGGTCGAATCATTTCAAATTGGTTTCTTGAACATGACAATGAGTTCACTGTACTAAACTGGCCCCCACAGTCACCAGATCTCAACCCAATAGAGCATCTTTGGGATGTGGTGGAACGGGAGCTTCGTGCCCTGGATGTGCATCCCACGAATCTCCATCAACTGCAAGATGCTATCCTATCAATATGGGCCAACATTTCTAAAGAATGCTTTCAGCACCTTGTTGAATCAATACCACGTAGAATTAAGGCAGTTCTGAAGGCGAAAGGGGGTCAAACACAGTATTAGTATGGTGTTCCTAATAATCCTTTAGGTGAGTGTATATATATATATATATATATATATATATATATATATATACACTCACCTAAAGGATTATTAGGAACACCTGTTAAATTTCTCATTAATGCAATTATCTAACCAACCAATCACATGGCAGTTGCTTCAATGCATTTAGGGGTGTGCTACAACAGCAGAAGACCCCACCGGGTACCACTCATCTCCACTACAAATAGGAAAAAGAGGCTACAATTTGCACAAGCTCACCAAAATTGGACAGTTGAAGACTGGAAAAATGTTGCCTGGTCTGATGAGTCTCGATTTCTGTTGAGACATTCAGATGGTAGAGTCAGAATTTGGCGTAAACAGAATGAGAACATGGATCCATCATGCCTTGTTACCACTGTGCAGGCTGGTGGTGGTGGTGTAATGGTGTGGGGGATGTTTTCTTGGCACACTTTAGGCCCCTTAGTGCCAATTGGGCATCGTTTAAATGCCACGGCCTACCTGAGCATTGTTTCTGACCATGTCCATCCCTTTATGACCACCATGTACCCATCCTCTGATGGCTACTTCCAGCAGGATAATGCACCATGTCACAAAGGTCGAATCATTTCAAATTGGTTTCTTGAACATGACAATACGTTCACTGTACTAAACTGGCCCCCACAGTCACCAGATCTCAACCCAATAGAGCATCTTTGGGATGTGGTGGAACGGGAGCTTCGTGCCCTGGATGTGCATCCCACAAATCTCCATCAACTGCAAGATGCTATCCTATCAATATGGGCCAACATTTCTAAAGAATACTTTCAGCAGCTTGTTGAATCAATGCCACGTAGAATTAAGGCAGTTCTGAAGGCGAAAGGGGGTCAAACACAGTATTAGTATGGTGTTCCTAATAATCCTTTAGGTGAGTGTATAGAACTAAAGATCAACTTTTGCCAACCTTGTAAACATGTAAATGAAAGGTCAAACCATGGTAACAAGCTTTCTTGAAAGAAAGCAAGTTCTTTCCTATTTTTGGTCTGGCTATCTGCAAGGGCAGTCCAAAGAGACCTGTGGTGAGGATAATGTACCCAGACTCTTACGCCCTCCGCTTACAAGAGCAAGGCCGGCTGCTCTAATAGTGCAGCTAGGAGCGAGGCCGTAATCTACTTTTACAATGTCTGGCGCGGGCAATCAACCACTTGTGTGGCCTCCGCGCGATATCATGGCAGTGGACCCCTGATCCAATAGGAGCGGGGCCACAGACCCAATCAGAAAAATACAATATAATACATAGCTGGCAAGTCAACAGAGTAGCAGAGCTGAACAATATACAATATAAACATATCACGTGACAGCAAGACCTTCATGCTGTAAGCGCGCAGCAGAAGAGTATCCAACTCAAGTAAACAGTACAGAGTGAAAGAGCTCCATTGTGCTGACAATTTAGATTTCGTACAAACGAACTATATACATCACGGGGCGCAGGAACGAACTCATGCGCCGCCCATGGAACACAGGAGCAGTTGATGCCTGCTGGTTAGACCGGATAACGCAGGGCAACATTAGCTCTACTGTGTTAACAAAGGAAACATATACACAGCGAGGCAGCGAAACTCAAGCGGGAACAGCGGCAGTGAACTTCATTCTACAATTTTAGAATGGAGCCACAGTCCTGCTGTTTAACACATAATACATATATACACATATATACATCACGGGGTACAGGAACTGGCTCATGCGCCACATGTGGAACACAGGAGCCGTTGACACCTGTCGAATAGCGCAGCTAACGCAGGGCAACTAAAGCTCTTACCGTGTGAATAAATTAACTATGTACATAGCGGGGCACTGGAGAACTCAAGTGCCCTCCGCTGGAGGACAACAGCAGTGGTCCCCTGCTCCATGGCATAAAACAGCCAGAGCAGGCCACAGACCTGCTGACCAATATACAGAGCGGGGTACAGGCCAACGCATGCACCACCGCAACACAATTATAATGAACGAACTATATACAGGGCGGCCTCGTAAGGCAACATGCCTGTAGGCCGCATGCCAACCCTGGGAACACATCGACAGGGCTGTCTGTACAGCCAGGAGCAGCTCGCGTGGGTGCTCGACTGGAAGGCATAGTCCGGTGGAAGGGAAAGACACGGTTCACTAGCTCCCTTAGGATGCACTTACAGGGGCAGACTGGGAGAGGAAGGGCAGGAGCCAGAGCCCGTAGGCAACTGGGGCTCGACTGCAGCCAACACCGGGTTCCCAATGGAAGGGACCGGTCCTGTAACATCCAACCTGTAGAACCGGGCAAATGTAAGCGGCGAGGTCCAAGCTGCAGCCGCACAAATGTCTGCCATGGGGGCACCTTGAAAAAGGCCCCACAATGTGGCAACGCCTCGAGTTGAGTGGGCCACCAGGTGATCAGGCACCGGGGTCCCAGTAGACTCGTAGGCCATGGTAATGGTGTCCACAATCCAATGCGAGAGGTGCTACTTTGAAAGCGCCTGGCCCTGTGTCCTCGCTCCATAAGACACAAACAGTTGGTCTGAGCGCCGAATGTCCTTAGTGCGTTCCAAATAGCACCTGAGGGCCTGCACAGGGCAGAGCAGGTGAAGCCGACTCTCTTGCTCTGGAGTGAAGGGAGGAGGATGAAAAGCCATCAACTCAATAGGCCTGTTGACATGAAATGGAGACAGCACTTTTGGGAGGAACGCAGGGTTAGGCCGTAGCGTGACCCTGGAGCCATCTCCCGCAAAACGGACACACGATGGGTGTACGGACAGGGCGTGTAACTCGCTCACGCGTTTTGCAGAGGTGATTGCCAGCAAAAACGCAGTCTTAAGTGACACTAGCTTCAGCTCAGCTGAGTTCAGTGGCTGAAATGGGGCTTGGGAAAGTGCGTCCAGCACTACATCAAGGCGCCATGCGGGCAGTGAAAGGGTTCGAGGAGGCCGTAGCCGTCGAGCTCCCTTTAGAAACTGCACAGCCAGAAAATGAGACCCAGGAGGCTCGCCATCACATGACATGTGGAGATGGCCGCAAGATACACTTTGAGCGTGGACGGGGACTTGCCCTGGTCCAAGAGCTCTTGTAGAAATTGCATTATGACCCCGATGGGGCAATTAACTGGGTCTTGACCGCCGTCTTGGCACCAGGTGCTAAACGTCGTCCAGCGGTAGGAATACTGCGACCTCGTAGAGGGAGCTCTCACTGACTGATTAGTGGCAACTACAGCGTCCGACAGACCCCAGGCAATCAATCGCTCCCGCTCAGGGGCCAGGCCCAGAGCTGGAGGAGGCCGGGATTGGGGTGCCAAAGCGTGCCCTACACCTGGGACAACAAGTCCACTTTCACTGGGAGCTGCTAAGGCTCTCCGTGGAGGAGGGCGAGGCCACCATGGGGCTATCAGCAGAACTGTCACTCGTTCTCTCCTGACCTTCTCCAGGACCACCATTCCGAGATTGGGGGGCCTCCCCAAGAGAGGAGGTCCGCCGCCGTGTTGGACAGGGGCACACTGAGGGTCAAATTGTGGGGGCTCCGCCACCAACGGAGCGCCTTCCAGCACGCCGGAGTAACTGTGACTCGGCATGCTTGATCGCGGCGAGGGTGCATCCTGAGAGACCTGAACCACCACTGCTGTGGCCTCAACTGGAGGAGGCCGATGGGGAGGGTCTGTGATGCAGCTGCTAGGAGGCCCAGCAGCCTCTGGCAAAGGGACACCCTGACACGAGCTCTCAGTCGGAAGAGGGAGAGACACGTGTGTATTGAGGCAACTCTCTCTGGTGCCAGCGTGGCGAGCATGGCAACGGAATAGAGGCGCAGTTCGATGAACTGTGCCTGCTGAGTTGGCATCAGGCGGCTCTTCTCTCGATTGACCCGAAGGCCCAATTTGGAGAGGCGTCCTAAAATCAGGTCCATATGTATCCAAACCTGCTCCCTCGAGTGAGAACAAACCAGCCAGTCGTCTAGATAATTGAGGATGTGGACCCCTGGGCAATGCAAGGGGCCTAACACGACGTCCATGCACTTGGAAAAAGAGTGTGGCGCTAGCGATAGGCTGAAGGGGAGAACGGCAGGTGGCAGGTGTGGTAGCAGCAGCCGGTGCAGCAGCGGGAGCAGGAGGAGATGCAAACGCAGGGGGCACGGCTGTCTCCGTCCCTGCAGCCCTGGAGGAGACGGAGGGTCTCGAGACCCCCGAGGCCCCCCCGTCACTCGCCAGAGTGGGGGGTCTCTGGACACGGCAGTGATTGCGGTGGCGCCCGGTGAAACGGCGGACCTCCGAGTGCGCTGTAGCGGACCCGGAAGTCGCGGCCAAACTGCGACAGCTGTCCGTGCCCAGACAGATGGGGCATAGGACCTCCCCACTCCAGGCGGGCAAGGTGCGCTGGCCGCAAGCGGTGGCGGGGGCGAGAGGAGCTCATCGCCGAGCCGAGCGCACACGCGCATGCACAGGGAAACGTGCAGCAGAGGCGCCGATCAATATTTGCACTGGGGGCACACAACAACTGGCCCGCCGCTGTAAGTGCGTCTCCACCAACGTTAATATACACGGCGAGATCTCTTACGACACACCGCGGCTCCAGCCAGGCAGCCGGGCCGTGGATTTTACTGCCACTGCTAGCGCTCCTGCTGTGGAGGAAAAAGCCCTGTGGACAAAAAACCAACATAGCAAGCAGTCGGAATATATTTAGCACTATATAAACATGACTATTATTTTTAAAAGGCTCTTCTTGTGAATGAAACTGAAACTGAAAGCGTAGCCGGACCTCTGGTGCGCGGACGGGACAGAATCGGGAGTAGCTATCAATAATAACTAAACACACACAAGACAGAGATAATGTGTAGCGAAAACGGTGGTGAACAACACTATGAAGTGAGCTATGAATGTTTATTCATAAAGAGGATGAACCTGCGCTGACGTCACGTTTTATAGAACAGGAAATGGGAAGGGACCCGTTCTGAGTGACGAGCACAGGGGCCAATGACAGCTTTGATAGAGTGACGTTTCGATCAGGTTCCTATGGAAGTGCGCAGAAACCCCTCCCCCTTGGGCAGTGCTTCAGACTTGAAAGATAACCCATGTATGAATTTAAGCTTTGTGTATTGCACTGGAGAGGACAGGTGCAGTAGTTCTGTGTAGCTGATTTTTAGCAAAACATTTTCTTATAGAGAGGACAGGAGACAAAGGAGAAGTGTGTGATAAAGTTTGGGGCACCTCTTTGACGTCATCTAGTTGCCCAGCGACCAAAGGGAGTCATCTTGTATATGATAGTATGTTCTTTAGAAAAACTTTAGATGTGTCTTGCCGACTGACCATCTCCAGAGCGCTTCGTTGTAGCTGAATAAACTATTTTGGTATTATTTCAGTTAATTTGGGTCCTGAAAACTTTCTCCCTATCATTTGGTGCCGAAACCTGGGAGCCAACATACTGTCTGCGCAGATATCAACAAAGCAAGGTAAGAAGTATTATTTTTCTGGCTTTTAGGGATAGTGAGAGTGATTTGTGTTCAGACAGTTGACGGCTATTGGGAGTAAAATTAGTTGGATTGAGTGGACCAGGGATAACGGGGGTGTTGCCTGGCAGAGTCAAGTGTCGTCTGGTGTCGTCTGGCAGAGTTAAGCGTTCTCTGTCAGAGGGATGGTTTGGTGTCGCCTGGCAATGTCAAGAGTCTTTTGTCAGAGAAATATTTGTATTGTCTTAGTATTGTCCGTCTCCCTGGTATAGTTCAAGTGTCCTTTCTAGGGAGACACCTGTGTTGTTTGTGTGTGTGTGTGACTGGTCACTTTTGTGTGAGAGTGTTCTGATAGAGTTTTGGGCTACGTTGTAAGCGTTTAATACTCTGTCTTTAGTGTGTGTGTCTGTAATTTGGAGGGAGTGCAGGTAGTGATCATAGGTCACTGAAACAGTCTGCTGAGTCCGAGCTGTACAATGGAGTGCCTCTATATATGGCAGCCAGAGTCAGTGGTTGTGATCAGGTGATTTCTGATGTACATAGAAGTCCGTTCGGCAAGGCTGGCTGGACGGCACTATAGAGTATTGTAGAGAATGAAGGAATTAATTTGAGGTGTAAATCAATAATAATTATATTATAATTATAATATATATATTAATTATAATAAAACAAATATATAATAAATAAATCCATCCTCGAAACTACTTATCCATGTGGGTTGCAGGGGACACCAGAGCCAATCCTGGGAAGCATAGTGCACAAGGCAGGAATACACCTAGGATGGGACACCAGTCCATCACTGGGTGTGCACACACAGGACAATTTTAGCATGTCCAATTAACCTAACCAGCATGTCTTTGGACAGTGGAAGGAAACCGGAGTACCCAAAGAAAACCCACACGGACACAGGGAGAACATGCAAACTCCACACAGACAGACACCCTGAGCCGAGACTTGAACCCAGGACCCCTGGCGCTGTGAGGCAGCAGCGCTAACCACCATGTCACCGTGCCACCCAGTAAATAAATAAATTAAAAAAAAAAAAAAAAAAAAAAAAAAAATCAGAAGACTATGGCAAGTTTAAAGTTACCAAACTCCATGGAGGTTGTAAATTTCATGAAATAAAAGATGCTGACAATAAGAGACAAGTCTGTAAATAAAGGGTGGGACCCTGAATCTCCAGTTCAGTTACAAGTTCAGTGGTGGAGAGGTTTAAAGTCGGGGGAAAAAGAAAAATATGCCGTGGTGTTGTTTATTCAGTGGATAGAGGGACAGGAGGGAGTCTGCTGTGGAGTAGAAGTTTGTAGCTTGGGGGCTGCGATAAGGGAAACAATGGGACGATGCAACAGAAACTGTACAGAGTTATGCGACTCAAACCAGGAAGTCTGAGTGAGGGGAATGAGGAAGGTGGAGACTGGGAGAGAGGATGGGATGACATCATAGCTGAAGCAGAAAGTCTGTACCAAGCTGATAAGGGATACAATCCACCTCTCGGGAGAGGGGGGCCAGCTACAGTAGCTGCAGCCTCTGCTCCCCCGCTGTATGCTTGCAGGCTGAACTCAGATACAGAGAGAGAGAGTAGCTGTCGGAGAGGAGAAAACAGCCGCCCGCCAAGCGGCAGGCCAATAGGCATCCCTATGGCACCATATCGGTTAACAGAACACCCAGGAGGGGAGGAATTACAGACAACATACCCCTTGAGCCCTGCTGAACGGCAGTCACTGTTGAACAGCCTTCCTAATCTTAAATGGGCTAACCCTAATACACATTTTGGGAGGGAATTGAAGTTTTGAGTGAAGCACATCAGTTAACATTGAAGGATGTTCACACATTGATCAAAGCTAAGTGTCCATGTGACAAATGGGAAGAAATGTCTGATATAATCAGATGGGGAACATGGCCAGAATGGGTAGGACATGATGGGGAGTCAGTGGGATACTGGCAGGCAATATCAAGACTGAGAGAGGAAATGCAATGTGTGTTGGGCAATGGACATGCTAATTGGTCTTATGTTGTGGGCATAACTCAGAAACCAGATTAATCTGTTGTTGATTATGCGGAAAGAAAATTGGAAAATTGTAGATATGGGAATACCACTGGGAAAGGATTATGATGCAGTCATGACATGGGCCACTGAATTGGAAAACAAAATGAATACAGAAAACCACTTGAGTCTATAACAATTGAAGGAGTAGGAGGAGGAACTACTAAAGCCAAATTAAGTGAATTGACCCCATTGCAGACAGGAGAAAACATGGCTTTCAAATCAGTGATGGATGCTCGAAGAGCTAAGTGGAAAGCTACCTTGCTGTCCAAAAATGTGAACGTCCAGGTCATAAGAGATGTGAATTTGAATCCTGCCAGCATGATGTTGGAGGAAACTGAAGGGGAACCACACCAATGTGTCCTAGTGGTAGAGGAGGAAGAACAAGGGCCACTTCATACAATTCCAATAGCAGACGCAGAACTGATGCTCTTTGTAGATGGTTTTCGGAAATATATGGATGGAAAACCATACACTGGGTGGGCCGTGGTTGATTGTCACAGAGAGGTGTGTCAGTCTGGACCCTTGGATAGCTCTTATTCGGCTCAAATTGCAGAACTAGTAGCTCTTACGAGGGCCCTAGAAATGGGGCGAGGCAAAAGGGTTAACATCTACACAGACAGCCGTTATGCCTTTGGGGTGGTGCATGATTATGCTAAAACCTGGCAACAACGTGGCTTTTGTACTGCAGCAGGAAATGAGTTTAAGCACCAAAATATAATTAGAAAACTTATGCAGGCCACCCATGCACCCCTCGTTGGTGCTGTAATAAAGGTCAAAGCTCACCAGAAGGAAGACAAAATGGAAGGGAGAGGAAATGCAGCTGCTGACAGGACAGCAAAGGAGGCAGCGCATGCAGTCCCAGCTTCACCAGTAAAAGTACATTCACCAGGAGAGGGAAGATTAACACTAGAAGACATTAGAGACTGTTATGAGACAGAAGAGAGGGCTGAGATGGAAAAATGGACGAAAGCAGGAGTTTCATATGAGGAGGATAGACTCTGGAGGGACCCTATGGGTAGAGTTGTTGCTCCCACATGTATTCAACAGGAGTTGTTAAGCATTTACCACGGGACATCCCATACAGGACGAAACGCTATGCTACATCAATTAACGAATACTTGGTGGTGGCCTGGGGTGGGACGTGAAGTTGCCAAGTACTGTCAGCGAAGCCTTGTGTGCGCAGCCTGTAATGGAGGAATGGAAGAATGGAGGAAAAGCCATCAAAGTGGAACACATGCCTCGACCCACGGGGCCTTGGACCCAACTTCAGATAGATTTCAAGGGGCCTTTACCTCCCAGCAAAGGCAATAAATATATTTATGTCATTGTTGACCAGTTCACACGATGGGTAGAGGCCTACCCAAACAGAAACTGTACTGCTGAGACAGCAGCATGGATATTGGCAGAAGAAATGTTCCCAAGATGGGGTGTACCCCAATACTTCAATACAGCAGTGCACTATAAACCAAATTCATATTGAAAATGGGGATAAGACAGTTTTGGACCCCACTTGTTTCTATGTTTCTTGTTGTATATTTTCTTCTTGTATGTCTTATGTTGTGTCTTGTTTTGTGTTTGTCTTGGTATCCACCAATAGATAATATTACTCTGTCAACATGTCTAAAGATAGGTCAGTATGTTAGGTTGCCCCAAGGGGAAAAGGGGAATGGTTAAAGAAACTGAATATGTGGCTATTCACCTTTAGTAATACAGGCCCAGTTGTAATACACGATACTTCAGCTCAGACTTTGTTTATTCCCCAGCCCGGTATAGGGCTAAGGTTACCGAAGTGTGACCCTGCTGGAAATAAAAAAAACTACCTCCTTAGAGAAAATGTCATGCAGCTGGAGGTACCATCCTAGTAGTAATGATGGCACTTTATGTCAAAGTGACAGTTGGCCCCGCCCCTACCCAGAAGCCCCATGGGCTGAGAAGCCCCGCCTTACCCAGAAGCCCCACGGGCCAGGAAGCCCCTCCTTACCCTGTACCCTCTGACCCTCTCCAGTCAGCCATCTTGTAAGGATACAGGTTTTACCCTGTGAACCTCTCCTGTCCTGTTCGCCGCCATCTCACCCTGATGGTGTGTGTGTGTGTGTGTGTGTGTGTGTGTGTGATGTTTAAGTTTAAACATATTATTATTTGTGATAGGTCATGTTTTATGATTAGGTTTGGTATAATACGTTGTTAGCAAAATAAAATAAATTAAAATAGAAAGAGAACAACAACATAAAGTTTTAATAAAAAAAGTATTTTAAACTGTGTTTATGTGAGTGTGATGATTTTAGGTTATATATTTTATGATTAGGTTTGGGATGGTACAGTGTTAGGAAAATAAAAGAAAAAGAAAGGTATAGACAATCAAAAATGAGACTCTGTAAATATGCATCAATGTCAGTCTTTTATTGTGACAGCTCTAAAAATTACAACAATGATTTCCCCTCCCCAACACCTACAGCAGACTGTAAGAAACAACTGAACTGCACCGCTCTAGCAACTCCCTCTACTTGTTTATTGGCAAGGGTATATATACTAGCAAACACACTTAAACACACATATACCTATACATATTTGTTATATTTATCAATAGAGAATAAAGACAATTTCGCCACTTTTCTTAGAGAGACACAGTGAAGCACCATTTGTGAATACTCAAACGTTATACAATAATATATGATATAGTGCTGAATAATATATATATATACACTCACCTAAAGGATTATTAGGAACACCATACTAACACTGTGTTTGACCCCCTTTCACCTTCAGAACTGCCTTAATTCTACGTGGCATTGATTCAACAAGGTGCTGAAAGCATTCTTTAGAAATGTTGGCCCATATTGATAGGATAGCATCTTGCAGTTGATGGAGATTTGTGGGATGCACATCCAGGGCACGAAGCTCCCGTTCCACCACATCCCAAAGATGCTCTATTGGGTTGAGATCTGGTGACTGTGGGGGCCAGTTTAGTACAGTGAACTCATTGTCATGTTCAAGAAACCAATTTGAAATGATTCGACCTTTGTGACATGGTGCATTATCCTGCTGGAAGTAGCCATCAGAGGATGGGTACATGGTGGTCATAAAGGGATGGACATGGTCAGAAACAATGCTCAGGTAGGCCGTGGCATTTAAACGATGCCCAATTGGCACTAAGGGGCCTAAAGTGTGCCAAGAAAACATCCCCCACACCATTACACCACCACCACCAGCCTGCACAGTGGTAACAAGGCATGATGGATCCATGTTCTCATTCTGTTTACGCCAAATTCTGACTCTACCATCTGAATGTCTCAACACAAATCGAGACTCATCAGACCAGGCAACATTTTTCCAGTCTTCAACTGTCCAATTTTGGTGAGCTTGTGCAAATTGTAGCCTCTTTTTCCTATTTGTAGTGGAGATGAGTGGTACCCGGTGGGGTCTTCTGCTGTTGTAGCCCATCCGCCTCAAGGTTGTACGTGTTGTGGCTTCACAAATGCTTTGCTGCATACCTCGGTTGTAACGAGTGGTTATTTCAGTCAAAGTTGCTCTTCTATCAGCTTGAATCAGTCGGCCCATTCTCCTCTGACCTCTAGCATCAACAAGGCATTTTCGCCCACAGGACTGCCGCATACTGGATGTTTTTCCCTTTTCACACCATTCTTTGTATTCTTTGTAGAAATGGTTGTGCATGAAAATCCCAGTAACTGAGCAGATTGTGAAATACTCAGACCGGCCCGTCTGGCACCAACAACCATGCCACGCTCAAAATTGCTTAAATCACCTTTCTTTCCCATTCAGACATTCAGTTTGGAGTTCAGGAGATTGTCTTGACCAGGACCACACCCCTAAATGCATTGAAGCAACTGCCATGTGATTGGTTGGTTAGATAATAGCATTAATGAGAAATTGAACAGGTTTTCCTAATAATCCTTTAGGTGAGTGTATATATATATATATATATATATATATATATATATATATATATATATATATATATATATATATAATGTGTTCATTTGTTCATGCTCAAATGTATAGAATTAATATATACTTAATTAATATATATATTTGTAATCCTTAATTTCTGTTTCACAACACCAACATTGGACAGAAAGAAACACTGACCTGTACTGAGTAATGTCATTCCATAACATTTCCAACATAGTCAATATATATTCAATATATATTCTCAAGTCTTTCACTGTTTGCTTGAATTTTCTTCTTTCAAAGTTATACCCAATTCTTGCAACAAAGTACAGGAAGTGTGTATTATAAATAAAGTGAGAAACACTTTCAAACATGCATATTACAACATGGGACATAGTCAGAATTAGAAAAAGACTCCAATAGTATGTAAAGATACTTGTAATCATTAATTTCTGGTTCACATCACCAATATTGGACAGAGAAAAACACTGACCTGTGTTATGTCATTCCTTAACATTTCAGACATATTCCATATAGTCTAAGTCTTTCACTGTTTGCTTCTTTTTCAAAGTTATACCCCATTCTTGCAACAAAGGTCATCACCTATCTATTGTAAATAAAGTGAGAAACACTATGAAGTTGCTATTCCTTTGGAAATACCTTATTTTTCAAACCCACAAATACATGGTGACAACTGCAAGCATGTAACACATACAAAACACAGAAATAGGGACCACATTGCAAGGATATGATAACCACAAATGTTATTTTACTGCACATTTTAAATTTCATAAAATGATTGATATGACTTCTTGTTTAGATCTAGTAGTCACCTGCAAACTGCATAGTGCCAAATGCAATCATTCTTCAGGAAACAGCCACAGCAGACAGAAATAGGCACAACGTTGTATTTATATGACCCAAGACTGCACTTTACTAAACCCTGAAACCCTGAAAAATCACGAGAAACTCTTAGTTTTGTAAAATGGTTTATTGTACAGACACAGAAACAGATAGGCTCACCCTCAACATAGTCCAACACTTACACAAATATGATGTAAACTTAAAGGTTTACCAGTAGCATAGGAGTATTATTAATCTATTAATCTATTCATGCAGCATTTAGACACTTGTCTAATACAGAGCTAACCACTGCATTGACAGCAGGTAGCAGGGCTTAGACAATGCTGTGCGCTTTGGTTTAAAATGACTCTGTAGGCCAGGGCTTCAAAACTTTTCTCCATTTAAACATTGTCAACATCCTAAGGCATGTTTTTGTATCATAAACATTGTATTACTATGTACATTAATGTGGTTTATACTTTTGATTTAAGGTGTACTTTTATCATATTTGTAATTACAAAATAATATATAAAAATAACAAATAATCATCATCATCATCATCATCATCATCATCATCATAATAATAATAATAATAATAATAATAATAATAATAATAATTCAAAGACATATTAATCAAAACTCACCCTGACTTTGGCACGACCCCTTGTTCACTCTTTCAACAGTTTGTATGTTACTTGTAGCACAAGAACGGAAACATGGTGGTCTGATCTTACACAACTGTCTATTACATTGTATATTCTATTTAAATAGAAAAAAGGAGTAGTTCATAAAAAGTTCATAAAAAGTGTTAAATCTGTTACTCTTATGAGTGTCTCTACAGCCCCTCACGGCTCCTTTGCATTACAGGCTCTTTACATTGAAATTTATGTTGATGTAGAACTTGTCAACACAAAATTGTACAAAATACATGAAATAATTCAACAAGACAAACATTAAGAACAGCAACCACTTTGAGTTTGACATTTTACAGTATAGAAATTATATACGTTTTAATTACCACACGTTTTTCTTCAGGCTCTGAGCCATGCACCGTCTTGCCAGTGTCAGAAGTTGAGCGCTCTGTGTAGGATGCAGAGTATAGTTCAGCTGTGTGCGGTGAAGAGGGGAAAGGGAAGTGCAGAGCAGACAGAGTGTCTGTGAGACGGGTCTCTGTCCTGCTTGTCCTACAGAGCCTCTCATCTGAAATGGCACTGGGCACACCCAAAGCAGCAACACCCCCAGGCAACAGGTCCTTAAGAGAGGACCCTGTCAAATTTAACATGCACTAAAAAGCCACGGCTTTGACCATTTTTAGTTGAATTAATCCTCAGCATCCAATGCATTGAGACCTACACAGCTTTCAGATGCCTTGTACTTTAAGATATCTTGTATATCTAGGCTACCCTGTTATTGCATGAAAAAACACATTTTATGAGAACAGCAAGCAAAAGGGAAAACAAAGATATATAATTTAATACATATTTTTAACCACTCTTGCTATTACAAATAACTGAGATGAAGGCCTAAACTGGCTATCTTGTAATTGTTTAGAAATAAATGATTTTCTGTGCTGAGTGTGCTAAAGAAATAAACTTCTCATTTCAAACATTACAGTGAGTAGATAGTAGGGTCCTATGGGCATGGCCTATTTTGTTAATTTTTTACCTAACCTTATTAATATTCCTACGTCATAATTGGTGGGTGTGATTTTAGGTAGAGTTATTTCCTTAATTATTCCTACGTCATTCCTATGTCATACCCATAAAACCCTGAACAACAAGGCCACCCATAACCCTGTTGTTCTTGTTGTTCTTGTTGGTCAACTGTAGAGTGTGAATGGGTCAGATCCTCCTGTAGTGGTTGGGGGGCTTTTTTTTAATATACATGTAATGGTTTAGGAAATCTAAACCGTTATAAGATCAACAAGTTCTGTTGTCTGTAATGGCCCCAGGTCCTAACAATGCCAGTTTTGCATAGGGTACTTATATTATCCACACTGTCTCTGTCTCTCCCCACCAATCTCTGGAAACATCTGAGGATGTTCAGTTTGTTTAATAATAAGACACATTTAATTAAAAATAAAATAAAAAAGCGTGTGTGTCTGTATAGGTTAATTGTTTTTGTAAAAAAAAGCTGTGGTTATATTTTATTTTATATTAGCTCTCTCACATAATGTGTTCATTTGTTTTACTTAAATACATTCTAGGGTCTTAAAGCTCGTAAGAGTTAGACTTAAGATAATGATGTGCTTTTAATGTATTTTAGCTGTCTCAATACCTAATGATAAGGCATCGTTTAAAAAATAAAAACAGCTGATCACTCAATGCTAAATAGCACCCAACACTCAATGCTAAATAGATCACATCACTCAAGGCTAAATCGCTCACACCACGGGAGGTGGGTCAGACAACAGTAGGTATGACGTGTGATAAACGCTGTTCTGAGTAGTTTGTGACATGTTTAATACCAAACAATGCATAGCTATTTAAAAAAAAAAAAAAAAAAATCACTGTAAAAACCATTAGAGCAATGGTTATTTTAAATCTTGTTAGTTATTTTCTTGGTTCAGGTTGTTTTTTAGCTCTTATAAAGGCCTGAAATATTCTTAGTGGTTGTTGACTATAGGTCTAGGTGATTTAAAAAACTTTTTTTGAGAGCCAAAAAGGTTCTAATAAAAGTTTAGAGTTGAGAGGAGAGAGATCGGCTCCATCTTGGTTTCTATTTGAAATTTGATGCAGTGCCATTTTATTGGTTGATTTTGATATGTTAATTTGTAATGGGGCGGCACAAAGTCCAGACCAGAACAATGCCTTACAAACAGCTGTATAAGTATGAAGGTCAGGTCTCCAGCTCGACAGACTCATACCGACCTTTCGATTTAAGACTAAAGATCAACAATGGCCGGAAACAACATCAGCGACTTCGATTTAAACGAGTTTTTAGGTAAATCTTCAGATTAATTTCATTGACTCAGAGCATTGTAGCATTATGTTGGGTGTATTTTGATAAGAGTATTTTAGCTCTGAGCTGAAGCACTGATCTAAAGAAGACCTCTCCCCCCCAAAGTTATCAGATTTCCTTAAAGTGTGGAACTGGTTTACATCAAAGTGACAGTCTGGAAGGATGGCACCGAGAATAGGCCAAATAGTTTGGAATCCTGCTGTGAAATGTCTGGGGAAGGGGGCCTGTAGGTAATAAAAACTCTTTGAAATGGACGAGAGCCGAAATCCAAACACAGAGGTACGAACCCGGGCCAACCGGCATTTCCAAAAGATGGCATGGATTGACATCAGTCATAAATCAAGCCCCCCTCCAATAGGACACTGGGGGCTGAAACCGAAATCCAATCTCAAAAACTCAAGAACCAATCACCTATTGATCTGACAGACTATAAAGAACAGCGCACGGTCTCTCTCTCTCTCACCTGAACCAGAAACTCGCTGCCACAGCTCAACCTGTAGCTCTGTTGCCAGAACCGGAACCAGAAACCAACCAAGTCTTTGCCGGCAACAGAAGAGTTAAACTGGGAGAAGGAGCTTGAGCCGTACGAAGAATTCTTTTAAAGGACTTTATTAAATAAAGAACTTTACAGACTAGGCTGCCCGCCTGTGCCCACCTGATCAGTGGAGTTTTACAGCTGGACAATTGACTAAGTCGACTGTATATGAAAGTGTCAGTCATTTAAATAGCTATTTGAGTCTTAAGAAACTTGACCCTTGGAACCAAACAGGGCCCTGCTTTCCTCAAAGACTTTGTCTTCAAATAAGTATGGTGAGAGACCCTGCTTGCCAAGAAGATTTTGTGCACAACCTTGGAGCCTTCAAACCAGTGGAAAATCTGTTTGGAAACGACTCTACATTTGCGAAACCCCAACTTCCAGGTGCATCGACTGAGTGGAAGTTCTTTGACAAAGCCGAACCAGACTGCCTTTGTTCCAACCACACGGACCTCGTGCCGTGTGATGTTATCTAAGCCCGAAGACATAGAGGCCTCTCTGCGATGAAGTTCAGATACGTTTAACAGTTTGGAGTTTGTGATTCATGACATTTGAGAAATCAATTGGAAATGTTAATCTGTGATTCATAACTCTAGAATGTGTAATATCATTTAGTTTTCTTAAATATAAATGTGTGTTGCATTAAACTGTTTTGTTGATAATTTTAGAAATAAAATCTGTCAACGCCGAGAAATATCTTCTCATTCCTGTTTAACTGTTTAGTCTGAAATTGATACAAGTTAATAGACATTAGATTATTGGTGGCCCTGCCTACCCTTAATCATTGAATAATAATCAGTTAAAGGAAATTGTGGTAACAAGTAATGATAGGATCTTTATCGGCACCTAAACATAAATGAGACTGATATATATATAACGAGAAGTTACCTGACATAAATACTAACCTGCGTAGTTATTTAATGTCTGACTAACAATACTAATGAGAGACTCACCTTCGTCTTACTAACCGGTATTGTAGTCAATGTGTTTATAACCTTTTTTGTTTAACGATTTGTGTGTTATCATATGCAATCCCATGGTCTTTGATTTGGTCACGGAAGTGATTTGTCTTTGATTTGTTGATCTAGAGTTGAATTTTAATTAGTTTTTCCCTTTTGTATAATTAGTGTAGTGCTACGTGATAAGGTGATACTATAAATTCACTTCTTTAATTGAAATGTATAAGTGTACCTTACGCTACAGCGGTATCACTGGTCAAGGGAGAGGTGGTCCATGGAAGGTACCAGGTAAAACTGGGAAATAGTGTGGTCACGGCCTTGTCTTCATCATCAAGTGCTGAGGGGAATCGAACATATATTACTTGGTGGGATATTGGCCATATGTTAGCGGCTGCCACCTCAGTAGTGGTCTTAATGATAACCCTGTGTCTATGTTGTTATTTTCGTTGTTTGTTTACTGACACTAAAAAGTTTACTCCACATTCAGAGCCCGGCTATACTTCTCCTACTACCAGGGATCTGCCCCTTAAACGCCAATATGCTCAAATACTGTAGTTTTCGTTTACAGCCACTGACACGCCGCTGTACATATTCACATAATGGCATACACATAGGTACAATTTTATACACCACATATAAACTGTAGGGAAAGTTAGTGGGCAGAGGAGCTGAATGCCAAATGCCAAATATATTATATTTGCACCATTGTTGCAGCAAGATTGTGTAACCCATGTATGAATTTAAGCTTTGTGTATTGCTCCGGAGAGGACAGGTGCAGTAGTTCTGTGTAGCTGATTTTTAGAAAAACATTTTCATCCAAGGCCATAGAGAGGACAGAAGACAAAAAAAGTGTGTGATCAAGTTTGGGGCACCTCATTGACATCATCTAGTTGCCCAGCAGCCAAAGGGAGTCATATATGTTAATATGTTCTTTAGAAAAACTTTAGATATCCCTTGCAGACTTACCATCTCCAGAGCGCTTTGTTGTAGCTGAATAAACTATTTTGGTATTATTTCAGTTAAATCGAGTCCTGAGTATTCCTTGTCCGCCAGCATGATTTAATGCATGTAAACGGCCCCTGAGATCTCAGTGATCAGAGCATGCAGTAGAGTCCCTGGTTTGGATTACTGTTCTTTCATGAATGAATATACATTAACATAATTACCAGTAAATTAATCTGAAACCTGTTTTGAGATCATTACAGCACCTCCTTTATCTTCTGCAATTAACCTCTTAACAAATATTGGAAAAAACTAAATTCTCATAAGAAAAAAACATATAATTTACAAATAGATATATGTCAACATAGTAGAGTTACTTTGCATTAATCTTAATGTACTTGCTTGATAAAAAAATGGTGTCATAAAACACAACTGGTCTTGTGGTCTGTGCTGCAGTTTGTATAAATAAGATTAAAATGCCAGGCAGTGCTCATTTCAGGTAATGCAAGTTAAGTAATTCCTGTAGAGGTTACACAACAAGTCTCTGAGATTTAATTTTGATCTTAAATGGGTCTTTAAGAAACACTCAGTGAAAACTACCACAAAATAAGTAATGTCACTACCAGACTGCTCAGTAGGGCTAAGTTTTTGTGAAGTGCAATCTATTGGGAGATGGTTTTAGGAAAATTAGAGTAAAGGATGTGCAGACTGCTAGTGAAGAATCTAGACAAGTTTCATGCTACAGGTTGTTTTACAGTGTATCAGTCCTGAAATCTAGACAGATGTTAAAGCTAGGGTGTGCAATCCTGAGAGGCCAGGAGTAGCAGCTTGCTTTGAAAGCACAGACCCCGCCCTCCTTCAGAGCGTCTCCAAAGCCACGCCCCCTCTATCACACATGCGCACACAGAGCAGAGTCTCAGCGCCAGGAGAGACGTGCGGGTGGAATCGATCGCAGCGGGTTCAGATGACCGCATGTCTCATTCACAGGTTAGACATTACAATAATGATGAGCGTAAACATCTTATTTACGGTTATTGTGTTTTTAAACATAGTAGCTGCGGCTCGCCTTCCATTCTCACGCTCGCTCTGCACAGCGTCAAGGTTCCCGCGCTGATGACGTGTGATCGTCTGCGCGAACAAGTTGCGCGGCGGTATGCAAATATAGATTGACAGACAGGAAGGACATCCTATCATTACAGAAGCAGTAGGAGACATCTAAATAAAATCAAAACAATTTTTTTTTCTCAGTCTTATTTGGAAATACCTCAGAGAAGAGGAAGAGGAGGATGAGAAAGAAGAATGATATTAAGTATCTGAGAGAGTTGAAAAACTGCAGGGATTTGCACTGGATCTTGCATGTCTTTTTGCAATCACATGTGCTGGCATGGGGTCGCAGTTACAAGACCAGATGCTGATGGTGGAGCAGTTTATCAAAGGGTTAGAAAACGCTGATCTCCACATCAACATTAAACTAAAATCCCCCAGTGCATTGCAAGAATCTTTATTAGCTGCAATTCAGCATGTGTATCCATGCTTTAACAAAACCCGCATGTATGGAGAACTGAAAACATACCAGCAGCTGTGACCTGAGATGTGACCTTTCTGTTCCTCTCCTTTTCTCCATTCTTATGGTATCTGTGTTTCTTCATTCCATTAATTTCGTTCCAGTCCACTGAGATTCTAGATAGCACTTTTGTATGTCAACATAATGCTGTTCCTTGTGGTATTTGAGGTGAAAGTGAAGAAACGAACCAAACCATCTATGTGGTATGTTGGTAAAATGTTTAATTTCTCAATCTTTTCTAGAGAAAAGGTAAAATTATGGTTGTCTTCATTGAAAGAGTGAAGCCTCTCGTACGACTGAATTATGTGTATTATATGATTCAGAAAAACATAAGATGCAGCAAGGGAGGTGATTCATGATAGTGCCATACTCTGGCAGGTGTACACCACCAAACACGTTGAGTTTAAATGTTTTTATTTAAATAACATGCACAATTGTAATTGGATTCAAGTAAATTATGAAACACTCGGCTTACACTGCAATTGCCCCTGAGGTGTAATTCCTACTTGTATAAAAGTATAGGTTATTTTTCTTACATAAAATGCATGATTTAAAGGTTTATATTGTAAATTTTATTAAAGAAACCATTGCTATGTTGTCGTGTTTTTGCAGATTGTATACGTTGGGGGCTGACTTCAATATGTATGAATTGTGTACCAACACTTCCTACTTCATCCATTTTCTTATTTAATTCATACAGTATATTGTGTATACTGAGAGAGCAGAAGACAATTGTGGTTGAGTTCAAAATAATGTGTAGCATTTGATCAGAAAAAATAACAAGCCATACTTATGATCAATTCATTCCTGGCTGTGCACATCTCGCTTCTCCTCTCCCCTATTCCACAGTTCGCCTCCAGAGGTCATCATCCCCAGCATATTAACCAACATTCCTACACAACCATGTGCACCTGTTCACCGAACACCCTGTTCCCATTGGTCTGTAATCTGATCCCCCTGTACTCATGTATATATATCCCTCCATTTCCTAAGCACATTGCAAAGTTGTGCCTTATCTTTGATAGTCATGACTGAGCATTATATATTCCCATCTTTGTATTCTGTTTCCCTGACTACTCTTTTGGATTTCCTGGTTTTGCCTAATTGACTGACCTCTGGACTGTTCTCATTACTTGCCTTTGGGATTTTCCCCCTTGGATTGTTTGCCTTGTTACACACCTGTGAGTGAGCCTGCTGTTGGGTCTGTGTATCCATGCAATGCAATGCATGAGGGTCAGATTAGTGTAAATGAACTATTTCCTGGTACCTTGCAGCAGAGGTCATAAGAATGTGCCAGTCCAGTACTGCTTCATTAGTGTGTGTGGTTCACAACACCATATACGCTTACTGGTAATCCTACTTTTTATGGTTGAACAGTTCTAGAGTTGAACTTGTAGGCAGTTTCCTAAAATCTTTTGGATTGTTTCACCAGCAGATGGAGAAACAACATTTACAATGTTATATTATTAAAATTCCACAAATCTTTGTTAAAAAAAACATAACTACTTGTATTACTTAGTTTTCAGGTCAGGCTAGGTTCTTCTGGTTTACATTAAACATATAATATTAATATGTACAAAAACAACTGCAGTACTAATGCAGTTATACTGCTGCTAACTCTAGTATTAATTCAATACACAAGTACAACTATACATAAAGTACATCTGTAGTACAGTAATGCTATTTTGTGTACTGTGAAATGCATGCTATAATGGAGATCCATTTTTACATGATCTGTTCTGTATGTTTTTCAGCTGTATTAGTTCTGTGGAGCAATTTTATTATTTTATTATTATTATTTTTATTTCTTGGCAGACGCCCTTATCCAGGGCGACTTACAACATAAGTGCAAACAAAGTGCAAAAATACAGAGAAGTACAAGGCATGCAGAGCAGTATAGAAATGCAGTAGTTTTTTCTATACAGTTATTTCTACTGTAGTACAAGGTAAGTGTGGGAGTTGCAGCAGTCAGATTGAATAATTGATTGGGCATATTTTAATATGATAACAATTTAAATACAAAAACAGAACAATAGTGCTACAATATATTTTCTTGGGTGCACGATTGTAATGACTTTGCTCTTTGAAACTGTCAACAACGGGGCATAGTTTTGACCAAAGGTTGAGTGCCATGGCAGATAAACAGTCATTCAGTCAGCTGCATCCCCTGCATTCAGGATCTGGCATGGCTGTCCCTGGAGCAGTGCCATCAGTGATGAGCTACAAGGTCATGAAGACGCTATTGGATAATCAGTGCTCCCTCCCTCCCAGTGCCATGTCCATGTCCTTCATTCAGTACATCAGTGGACATATTGTGGGCTCTTGCCCTGCCAAGATGAGCCCAGATCTGTTCCTCTGCCTTGGCTGGTAATGTTGTCTCACTGATCCTGGAGGGTTGATCCTGGGCAGTAATCCACCATGATGGCTTCCTTAGATTTATGATTTTTAAACCCTTTTCCTGCATTACCCCTGTGACTTGTGATTTTTGTGCCAGGTGAGCACTCATTTACCAAATAAAATCATTGTCTGAATTATGTCTTAACAGTTTAAAAGCACATCATTTGAATTGTTTCCAATTATAACAAGAAATGTTGGATCCAAATAGTGATTGTATCTGTCGGCTAGTGCAGCCATATTGTGATTGGAGGAGATGCAGTAATCCATAGTGATTGGAGGAGCTAGGGAAGAGGGGACTGGCTTTGTGCACTGTGCTATACTGACTTGAACATTAGACCACTAGGCAAGTTTCTATATGGTTGTGATGAAGAATGCAGTCTTGGAAGGATCGCTGAGAAAGGTATTTTATTATGGTGAGAGTTTTGTTTATTCTATTTTTTTCCTTTTATTTATTCTTTAGTTTTTTGATTCACATGTCATTTAGGGTACGTACCTTGCTTGATGTTTGCTTATGACACTCAAACTTATCTTTGATTGCCATTATTCAGGAGTTTGATCTGAAACAACAAGACAACCCTTGATTAGCTAATAAATATTATCACGTAGTCACCTCACCTGCTGCAGAAAACAAAACTAATATTTTAAATCTACTTAATTATTGAACTAATATCTAAACTATTTATTTAAACTTAAATTAAAAAAAATAAAACATACTTATTAAAACACTTGTAACTTGCCACAAATTTAGTAGATTTCACATGATTTCTTAGTGTTTCGAGAGACAGCCTCTAAAGCTTTAGTACTGTTTTATTGAGTCAGTATTTTACATTACATTATAAAAACAATACAAAATTTGAATTCTCATGATTAATTTCTTTTAAATTCGTTTCTAACATTCATTTTAAAATTCATTCTAAAATTCAATTTAAAAATCATCAAATAAATCTCAATAATACCAAAATCAAGAACAAAAACAAAAATAACTCAGTGCTTTCAAAACAATCACTGCATATAACTAAATCAAATGTCAATTAATTTCCAAAATAACATTTCAAAATAATCTGAAGCATTGTGATTAATGGTGGGGTGAATGCATTAAACAACATATTTCCAACAAAACAAAACAGTCTAATGCATTCATTTTCTTTTTAAAATGGTCAATGCATCAGACATCATAAAAAGAAAACTCATTAAACAATCAAATCAAAAACCAAGTGCTTTTTAAACCATTTAGAAACAGGGAGAACTATAATAAAAAGTAAATTTTCATTAAAAAACAAATACTTTAATAATTCAATCCTGCAGAGGAGGCCCTCACAGTCCTAGGGCAGATGTTCTTCCTATGCTTTCCAGTGCTGTGTTTCACTCCAGACCAGTTCCTGTTGCTGTTGTACTGGCTCCCCTCTCCGTGGGCTGTGGTCCCTTGCCCAGCATCCTCACAAACCTGCAGTGAGTGAGAGAGACGAAGAGGCTGTCCGGGTGCACATGGGAACCTTCACTCAATGCCTGTACTACTGAGACCACTGTGTCTAGGTCGGGTTCTGCTCCTCAGGAGACGAGGAGCGGCCGTGAGGAGGGGGCCCAAGGACCCCCAGACCAAGTGTGTTAGGAGGAGGAGTGCCTTTCAGCTCCCCTTCTCCACTCTCTTTCCCTCCTTTGTCTGTTTGGCCAACTCCTCCTGCTCTCTGTCCACCACTTTTCTCTTTTTGCCGACCACCTTCACCCAACCCAACCCAACAGATCGCCTGCATGAACGGCTCCAAGCAGAGGATGTACAGCAGGGCTGACAGAGGACAACCCTGTTGAACCCCTGACATGACCGGAAATGGTTTGGTCAGGTGGCAGTTCACGAGGACCCTGCTGCTTAGGCCGCTGTAAATGATCTTGACCCATTTCCTCAAGCCAAGAGCGAGACCCATCCTCTCCATAACAAGCTGCAGGTATTCGTGGCGCACTGTCGAAGGCCTTCTCCTGGTCCAAGCTGATCAGGACCAGGGGAAGACTTCTCTCGTTCGAGTAGGCCACGACATCCCTGAGCAGCATGGCGTTGTTGGCCGCCGATCTCCCCCAGGCACCACAGACCTGGTTGGGACCCACGACTTGAGGGAGTGACCGCTGTAGCCGGAGCGTCAGTGCTTTGGCCAGTATCCTGTAGTCGGTGCACAGGAGGCTGACCAGCCGCCAGTTCTTCAGATCCTTCGGATCTCCCTTCTTATGAAGAAGACAGAGAATGCTCTTCCTCATAGAAGGGGCCAGTCTACCCTCTCTGTACACCGACCCCGAGACCTGTGCCAGATCTTCTTGAAGCACCTCCCAAAAGATCTTATAGAATTCAGTAGGGATCCCATCAGGACCCGGTGTCCTTCCAGAGTTGAGACTCTTTATCACCTGGGAGAGTTCAGTGGTGGTGATCTCTGGATCCTCCTCCGCCTCCTCGTCCCCCTCATTGCGGAACAGGGACAGAAAGTGATGGATCAGATTTTGATCCACCACCTTCTGATCGTGAAACTCCCTGTAGAAGTCCCGCACCACTGTCTCAACAGCCTCTCTGCCCTCCACCTCCTGCCCCTAGGAGTCGATCATGGAGGACATTGCAAGCCTCCTCTCCCTCATTTTCTTGAAGAAGAAGCAGCTGCACTTCTCATCATCCTCCATGATGTGGACCGTGGAAAGGACCTTGATCTTCTCTTGTTCCTCCCGATAGAATCAGTTTCATCCGGGCCATCTCATCACCCAGGTCGAAGCCTCTGAGCTGTAGAAGACTCAGGCACTGGAGGCGGGCATTCAGATGGGAATATCTCGCCCGCCTCTCGTGAGCTTTCCGTTTCCCTAGATTAATGAAGTAGCCCTTGGTTCTGCTCTTCACCATCTCCCACCACTCTATGGGAGAATCAAAAAGGTCCTTCAGGGTCCTCCACTCCTCGAGGCGTATGCTACTTGAGGGTCATTGAGCAGAGAGATGTTGAGCTTTTGGACCCCAGGCCCTGACTCCCGTGTGCTCTGGATGAGCACCTCTGTCGTCAGGAGCCTGTGATCTGAAAAGAAGACCGCCTCTGAAGACATGGCGGTCCTCTCCAGTGGCTTACTGAGGAGGACGAGATCTATCCTGGAGAAGGAGGAGCCAGAAGAACAAGGGGACCAGGTCCCGACCTGCGTCACAGAGTTCAAAGTCCTCTACAAATGCAGGGAGATCTCTGCTGGATCTATCGTTGCGGGGCTTACTCCGGTCTACATCCCTCAGGGCACAGTTGAAATCACCTGAAATGATAACTGGCAAGGTGCCGATCAGGAGCGGGCATAGCTGAGGGAAAAAGAGGACTCTCTCTCTCTGGCTGGTGGGGGCAGCCAACCTGCCCGCCTCTATCACCCAATTTCTTTTGACTCTACGGCAATCCCGTCCACTCGGGACACATTGGACCCAGACCAGAAGGACTCACCCAGGGTCCAAGTGTCCCGGAGATCTTTATATTCTTTTTGGAATGGGATGCCGCACTCCTGTAAACAGATGACATCCGCCTTCATTCAAGCCAGAGAGTTTAAAACATCGTCCCTCTTTTTCACCTCAGCAATGCTCCTCACATTTATAGATATAATAACTAAAGCCATAATGGTGGTGAGGGCAATTACCCACTCCATAACAATCACGTAAAGAAACCTTCCTCTTCCCCACTTCTCTCTTCTCCCTCACCTAGCTTAGCGCTCGCATCCATCATTTCAACCATTTGCCTCACCGCTTGATCCTCTAGGAAGACAATGGGGGTGGCTCGGTTCCCGCAACCCGGTAAGGCTGGTGAAACTCCACTGGGCTCAGGGCCCATGGTTCCCTTGCAGCCGAGGCCCGACGAGCAGGTGGCAGAGCAGATGCCTTGTGTGCAACCGAGGAGACTACCGGATAGACCCCACTAGATGATTAGCAGAATTAATGCGTTTACTCATCACACCCCCCTACTCACTCTCCTCCTCTCTGCCCTTCTCCTCTTTCCCGCCACCACTGTCCACTTCTCATCCCCCTCCGCCTCCATTTCCGACCCAGAGTCGGAGAGGGAGCCTATGAGACTCCTGAGGACTGTTTCCTCTCTACCCACGTCTTTGGGTATCTCTGTTAAAGGAGCCTCAACTTGTTTTTTATCCTCTCCACTCCCCCCAAGGACCCACGCCCTATTTGCATAGGAGGAGGGACAATTCCTAAAAAGGTGCCCTCCCCCACCTCACAGATTGCAGGCCCTCTCCTGCTTGCAGGTCCTGGTCAGATGTTCCCCACTGCAGAGCTTACTCTTAATAATGATAGGTTGCGTATGCAACCCCAGTTATCTGAAAAAGGAAGCTCTACCCAAGGGGGGAAACATCACTCTATGAAAGCTGCCATTGGCCCCTGCGCTCATCACTCAGAACAGGTCCCTTCCCACTTCCTGTTCTATAAAACGTGACATCAGCACAGGTTCATCCTCTTTTGCCGAGAGCCAGGACTCCCGCGCGACCTTGCAACCCTTGGGCAGTGCTTCCTTTTTCAGATAACCGGGGTTGCATACGCAAACTATCGTTATCTTTCAAGTCGGAAGCACTGCCCAAGGGGGAGGAGTTACTGTATAACAAAACCGTCGCAAGGGAGGAGGCAGCAAGCTGATAAGGGAGCCTGCCCCAAGGTGCACCGCTAGGGGACCTCGGCAACACAACTCCAGACAGTAACCTCAGGGGCCCCGTAGGGCCACACCTGTGCTGTCCAGGAACGAGGACCGTAGTCACGCTCTACTGGGAACTGTCTGCAATCAGCATATACAAAGCGGGGCTACAGAAGTTAACTCTTACGCCCTCCGATTGCAAGAGCAAGCCCGGCTGCTCTACCAGTGCAGCTAGGAGCGAGGCCGCGCAATATTATGGCAGTGGACCCCTGATCCAATAGGAGTGGGGACACAGACCCAATGAGAAAAATACAATATAATACATAGCTGGCTAGTCAACAGAGTAGCCGAGCTGAACAATATACAATACATACATATCGCGTGGCAGCACAAGAGCATCCAACTCAACTAAACAGTACAGAGTGGAAGAGCTCCATTGTGCTGACAATTTAGATTTCGTACAAATGAACTATATACACCACGGGGCGCAGGAACAAACTCATGTGCCGCCCATGGAACACAGGAGCAGCTGACGCCTGCTGGTTAGACCGGCTAACGCAGGGCAACATTAGGTGTACTGTGTTAACAAAGGAACTATATACACAGCGGAACACGAGAGCCTGCTCACGTACTTACCGCTGAGGGCAGCAGCAGCGGACTCTTGCTCTATGGCACACAGCCAGAGTGGGCCACAGACCTGCTGACCAATTAACTATGTACACAGCGAGGCAGCGAAACTCAAGCGCCATCAGCTGGGAACAGCGGCAGTGAACTCCATTCTACAATTTAAAATGGAGCCACAGTCCTGCTGTTTAACACATAATACATATATACACATATACATCATGGGGTACAGGAACTGGCTCATGCGCCACATGTGGAACACAGGAGCAGTTGACACCTGTCAAATAGCACAGCTAACGCAGGGCAACTAAAGCTCTTACCGTGTGAATAAATTAACTATGTACACAGCGGGGCACTGGAGAACTCAAGTGCCCTCCGCTGGAGGACAACAGCAGCAGTCCCCTGCTCCATGGCATAAAACAGCCAGAGCAGGCCACAGACCTGCTGACCAATATACAGAGCTGGGTACAGGCCAACGCATGCACCACCGCAACACAATTATAATGAACGAACTATATACAGGGCGGCCTCATAAGGCAACATGCCTGTAGGCCGCATGCCAACCCTGGGAACACATTGACAGGGCTGTCTGTACATCCAGGAGCAGCTCGCGTGGGTGCTCGACTGGAAGGCATAGTCCGGTGGAAGGGAAAGACACGGTTCACTAGCTCCCTTAGGATGCACTTACAGGGGCAGACTGGGAGAGGAAAGGCAGGAGCCAGAGCCCGTAGGCAGCTGGGGCTCGACTGCAGCCAACACCGGGTTCCCAATGGAAGGGACCGGTCCTGTAACATCCAACCTGTAGAACCGGGCAAATGTAAGCGGCGAGGTCCAAGCTGCAGCCGCACAAATGTCTGCCATGGGGGCACCTTGAAAAAGGCCCCACGATGTGGCAACGCCTCAAGTTGAGTAGGCCACCAGGTGATCAGGCACCGGGGTCCCAGTAGACTCGTAGGCCATGGTAATGGTGTCCACAATCCAATGCGAGAGGTGCTGCTTTGAAAGCGCCTGGCCCTGTGTCCTCGCTCCATAAGACACAAACAGTTTGTCTGAGCGCCGAATGTCCTTAGTGCGTTCCAAATAGCACCTGAGGGCCTGCACAGGGCAGAGCAGGTGAAGCCGACTCTCTTGCTCTGGAGCGAAGGGAGGAGGATGAAAAGCCATCAACTCAATAGGCCTGTTGACATGAAATGGAGACAGCACTTTTGGGAGGAACGCAGGGTTAGGCCGTAGCATGACCCTGGAGCCATCTCCCGCAAAACGGACACACGATGGGTGTACGGACAGGGCGTGTAACTCGCTCACGCGTTTTGCAGAGGTGATTGCCAGCAAAAACGCAGTCTTAAGTGACACTAGCTTCAGCTCAGCTGAGTTCAGTGGCTGAAATGGGGCTTGGGAAAGTGCGTCCAGCACTACATCAAGGCGCCATGCGGGCAGTGAAAGGGTTCGAGGAGGCCGTAGCAGTCGAGCTCCCTTTAGAAACTGCACAGCCAGAAAATGAGACCCAGGAGGCTCGCCATCAATCCGGACATGACATGCGGAGATGGCTGCCAGATCTTTGAGCGTGGACGGGGACTTGCCCTGGTCCAACAGCTCTTGTAGAAATTGCAATATGACCCCTAATGGGGCAATTAATTGGGTCTTGACCACTGTCTTGGCACCAGGTGCTAAACGTCCGCCAATGGTAGGAATACTGCGACCTCATAGAGGGAGCTCTCGCCGACTGAATAGTGGCAACTACCGCTTCCGACAGACCCTAGGCAATCAATCGCTCCCGCTCAGGGACCATGCCCAGAGCTGGAGGAGGCCCGGATTGGGGTGCCAAAGCTTGCCCTGCACCTGGGACAACAAGCCGCTCTCACTGGGAGCTGCCAAGGCTCTCTGTGGAGGAGAGCGATCAGGTCCGTGAACCAGAATCTGCGAGGCCACCGTGGGGCTATCAGCAGAACTGTCCCTCGTTCTCTCCTGACCTTCTCCAGGACCACTGGAAGAAGGGGGAATGGTGGGAACGCGTAAAGGAGACAGCGTGGCCACATGTGGGCTAGCGCATCGATCCCTAGGGTTCCTGAGCGGTCTTGGACGGAGAACCATAGTGGGCAGTGTGTGGACTCTGCTGAGGCAAAGAGATCCACGTCCGGCCGTCTGGCTCCACAGTTGTTGTACCACAAGCGGGTGGAGGCGCCATTTTGAGACCGGGGGGGCTCCCCGAGAGAGGAGGTCCACCGCCGAATTGGACAGGCCTGGGACGTGAACTGCTCTGACGGAGAGGAACCGTGGCTGCGCCCACAGAAGCAGACGGCGTGCTAGACAGTACAGTCTGCGCGACCGGAGACCTCCTTGCCTGTTGATATAGGCAACCACCGCTGTGTTGTCCGTCCGGACCAGCACATGTCTGTCTCGCAGGACTGGCAGGAAATGAGACAGTCCAAGGAGTACTGCTTGTAACTCCAGGATGTTGATATGGAGGGCCCGTGCGTGCTCCGTCCACCTACCTCGGACTCCACGTCTGTCGCAGACTGCTCCCCAACCCTGCTTGGAGGCGTCTGTCGTCATGACTGCTCAGTGGTAGACTGGCCCCAGGGGCACACCGAGGGTTAAATTGTGGGGGCTCCAACACCAACGGAGTGCCTTTCGGTACGCCGGAGTGACTGTGACTCGGCGTGCTCGATCACGGCGAGGATGCATCCTGAGATGGAGGAAGCCGAGTGGGAGGGTCTGTGATGCAGTCGCTAGGAGGCCCAGCAGCCTCTGGCAAAGGGATACCCTGACACGAGCTCTCATTCGGAAGAGGGAGAGACACATGCGTATGGAGGCAACTCTCTCTGGCGCCAGCGTGGCGAGCATGGCAACGGAATCGAGGCGCAGTCCGAGGAACTATGCCTGCTGAGTTGGTGTCAGACGGCTCTTCTCTCGATTGACCCGAAGGCCAAATTCGGAGAGGCGGCCTAAAATCAGGTCCGTGTGAATCCGAACCTGCTCCCTCGAATGAGAACAAACCAGCCAATCATCTAGATAATTGAGGACGCAGACCCTCTAGCAACGCAAGGGGGCTAGCAAGACGTCCATGCACTTGGAAAAAGTGCGTGGCGCTAGCGACAGGCCGAAGGGGAGAACAGCAAACTTGAACGCTCGGCCCTCGAAGGCGAAGCAGAGAAACTTCCTGTGCGCCTGTGCAATAGGGATGTGAAAGTAAGCATCTTTCAGATCCACCATGGTGAACCAGTCACCGGGCTTGATGGCCTGGGACATGGTGCGCAGGTTGAGCATCTTGAAACCGCCATCTTTCTTGGGCACAAGGAAGTATGGGGAAAAAAATCCCTCGTGCTGCCCTGGCAGGGGCACTTTGTGGATTGCTCGCATTTCCGGGAGAGCGGCAATTTCGACGCGAAGCATCGCACACTGCAACGGGTCCTCACTCGTGTCCACACCATGCCCTGGAAGGGGGGTGGACGTGTCTGAAATTGCAGGGAGTAGCCAACTGATATAATTTGGAGCATCTAAGAGTCTTGGGTGCAGAGTTGCCAGTTGGAGAGTTATTAGGGGGTGTAAGGGTGGGCCAGAGGCGGCTGGAACGCCTCAGGGGCAGGGCTCGGGTGGTGAAGGAGGTGGGGTCAGGCCGGGTCCCCTCCTACCATGAGCTGCCGTGGGCCGCCGGGGGCCAGGGCGGCAAGCCTGGGGGGGCGCCTGCCTACCAGTGAGGCGCTGGCGGAGATCGGCAGGTTGGCGGGGCTGTGACCTGGACTGTGGCCTTCTAGCCGCGGTCAGAGGCTAAGAGGCTAAGAGGTTATTTCGACCCTCTCTCTTGAAGACAGTTGGCATTATGAAACGGTAAAGGCCACAGTACTGCGGGCATATGAGCTGGTGCCTTAGGCTTACCGGCAAAAGTTCAGGCACCACAAGAAATCCACAAATAGGACTTACGTGGAGTTCGCTTGGAAGAAGGAGACTTTATTTGACAGGTGGTGCACCGCGAGTAAGGCTACTGATTGTGTTACCCTTCGGGAGTTATTTTTGTTGGAAGAATTTAAGATTTGTCTCCCAGAACGCTTGTTAGTTATCTAAATGAGCAGAAAGTGGCTTTACTGTTCGAGGCCGCCGTGCTGGCAGATGAGTTTGTCTTAACCCATAAGACGGTATTTTCAGTGCCACATACCGAGACCAGGAGTGGAGTGAGTAACCCTACATCGCATCCTGGCTGTGCTCTGGGGGGCGACTCAGAGCTTGACAGAGCGGCGCTCCTGCTTTTATTGCCACAGGGCCGGACACGTGATCGCGGATTATCTGACGCTGAAGCGGAAACAGCCCCCGCCTCTGAGCACTAAACCATCGAAAGGGCTCGGCTTGATTAACATGTAGTGAGGTGTAGTGAAAGCACATTTTAGCCCTGGTTGTGTTCAGCTTTCCCTCGATCCAACATATGAGCCTTTCATATTTCAGAGTTTCATCTCGTTGACCGGTGTCTCAAAAGACCAACAACGCATCCGGATTTTGCGAGACACTGGTGCTGCCCAATCTCTCATGCTCTCTGCTGCATTGCCTTGGTCTGATCAGTCCTACTGTGGTGCGAGTGTAATTTTACAGGGCATAGAAATGGGTTGTGTGCCAGTTCCCCTACACCAAGTCCACATAGTCTCTGATTTAGTAAGTGGCTACTTCAGCTTCCACCTCAGCTTCCAGTCAATGGTGTGTCCATGATTTCGGGAAATCGCAAGGGGATGCCGGTATTGGAGGTATTGGACACTCTTGACGGGCATTTGTGTTCAGATGCCTTAGCCGTGGATTTTCCTGAAGCGTTCCCCGCCTGCATGGTGACGCGGGCTCAGTCTCACCGGTGGGGGAGTGAAATTGGTTTAGCTGACACGGTGCTCGCCCCAGTGCTCGCCGGTGATTGTGTCCAGTCTTCCCCTCCTGTGCCGTCTGTGTGTCCCGACACAGGGAGTGTGAGTGTGGCTGATAGTACTTGCGAGGTAAAGTTGCCAGTTACTCGTGAGAATCTCATAGCTGCTCAGACGAATGATGGTAGCCTTGCCAAATGCTAGATGCTAATACTGAGAAAGTAGCTTACTTTCTGGAAAGTGGTCTTTTGATGCATAAGTGGACTCCCCGTGCTGGAACCAACACTGACTGGAGTACTGTGTTTCAAATTGTTGTCCCTACTGCATTCCGTCCACAGGTTTTGTCTCTGGCTCATGATGTTTCATGGTCCGGTCATTTAGACATATGACCGTCTTCTTCAGCATTTCTTTTGGCCAGGCATGGTTCAGTATTGCCGTACTTGCCATGTTTGTCAGATAACGGGAAAACCGAACCAGGCCATTCCTCCAGCTCCTCTCTATCCTATTCCTGTTATGGGAGAGCCATTTGAGCGAGTGATAATTGACTGTCTTGGCCCATTACCTAGGACTAAGTTGGGTAATCAGTTTTTATTAACAATCATGTCCGCTGTGACAAGGTATCCAGAGGCTATCCCCTTGCGTAAAATTATGGCAAAAGCTGTCATAAAGGTGTTAATTAAATACTTTTCTACTTTTGGCTTCCCGAAAGTAGTCCAGACTGATCAGGGTACTAATTTTATCTCGAAGTTGTTTGAGAGTGTGTTAAAGTCTTTGTCTGTGGTACATAAGATTTCCAGTGCTTACCACCCCGAAAGCCAGGAAGTCCATGTTATGTAAATACTGCATGGAAACTGATAAAGAATGGGATGAAGGGGTTCCATATGTGGTGTTTGCTGTACGTGAGACAGTACAAGAGTCGCTTGGGTTCAGCCCTGCTGAACTAGTTTTCGGACACACAGTTTGCGGCCCCTTAAAAGTTCTGAAGGATCAGATTCTAGCGACCGAGTCTGGCTCCAGAAGGGTTTTGGAGTATGTGAGTCAGTTCAGAGAGCAACTGCATGACGCATGTGCTCTAGCAAAAGCAGCTCTCTCTATAACTCAAAAGACAATTAAACGTCACTTTGATGTAAAGGCTATTCCATACTCCTTCCAGGAGCATATTGATATTGCATATTGATACCTAAGCCTGATGGTACATTTAGGTTCTGTACTGACTATAGGAAGGTACATGCAGTCACTGTGCCCGACTCTTTTCCTTTTTCCTTTAGATGATTGTATTGACACCATCGGCTTGGCTAAATTTGTCAGTAAGCTAGACTTGCTAAAAGGCTATTGGCAAGTTCCCCTAACACCCCGTGCGTCGGAGATATCTGCCTTTGTCACCCCTGACCACTTTCTGCAGTATTCCGTAATGGCATTTGGAATGCATAATACTCCCACTACATTCCAGCGCCTGGTAAATATTGTACTAGCAGAGGTTCCGAATTGTACCGCTTATTTAGACGATTTAGTGATTTATTCTGCCACTTGGTCTGAGCATGTAAATTCATTAAACACAGTTTTTGATTGTTTGGCTAAGTCTTCCTTGACCTTGAACCTAGCCAAGTGTGAGTTTGGTAAAGCGATGGTCACTAGGTAAGCAGGTTGGGCGGGGTCAGGTTCATCCTCTTACCGCTAGTTTGCTCTTGATGGGTGGGAGTGTTACGACCCCGCACTTGTGCAGTCTGTGCGGTGTCGTTGTTTTCTTGTTGGCGCTGTGTTTTCCCCACTGTCTCTCTCAGGTCCGGGTTCCTCCATCATCACTCATCATTGGTCTGTCTTCTCGATCTGGAGAAGTAGCGACTCTACTCCGAGGCTCTCCTGGATTACTGAGCTCCTCACCCTATCCCAAAGGGTGAGTCCAGCAACCCTGCGGAGAAACCTCATTTCCGCCGCTTGCACCCGCAATCTCGTCCTTTTGGTCATTACCCAACGTTCATGACCATAGGTGAGGATGGGGAGGTAGATTGACGTGTAAATCGCGAGCCTTGTCCGAGGACTCAGCTCCCGCTTCACCACCACGGACCGAACGTTTTCGACTTAACATCAAGAATACGGACACAGCTCTTGCTATTGGAATAAAAGGATTGGATGGCACGTATATATATATTCAATTTAATAATTTACACTCGACATATTTATAGCACAAAAATATAAAGCTAAAGCTAAATTGCAATTCCCATTGCACTTTATTTCCCTAAATGAGACCCAAAAACATTATCTAGACCAGTGGTTTTCAAACCGGTCCTGGAGTACCCCCTGCCCTGCTGGTTTTTGTTCCAACTGAGGTCTTAATTGCTTAATTGAATCATTAATTGACCTAACAAAGTAATATACCATTCAATTAAGTAATTTAGACCTAGGTTGGAACAAAAACCAGCAGGGCAGGGGGTACTCCAGGATGGGTGTGAATACCCCTGATCTAGACTAAACATTGAATACTTTGGTCTGAATTATTTTAAAGAAAATAATGTGTGTAATGCACAGGCAGAGCTTCGCTGGCACTTCCAACACTGCCGCGCTGTCCAGAGCTGCGGTCCCAAGCTGGAGCTTTCAAACAGGTTACAAACAGCACAATTGTATTATAATTCCATATTATTAAAATTATATTGCATTACAATTCCAGTTGGTTAATAATTCCTGTAGAGCTTTCAATATATTCTCAGTTATTTCACAGTATTTAATAAAACCTTTCAACTAACAATTTGTACAGTGGTTCTTATTTTAATTGTTTTTGTTAGCTGTGGTGTCAATTTCACCAGTGTAAACCAGAGCATTATTAATAAATTACATTTTGTCATTGTCAAAAGTTAGTCCCGTACTTAGTCTCCTCTAGAGGGCAGCAGCAGTGATTTTGGTGTTCGTTGCAATGGAGACCTTTTTTTAGTCCGCAACTGGGGACTAACTTCAGCCACCAAGTTCTTTGCAATGGGTAGAAACTTGCGTACTAGTTTAGTACGGAGCTGCGTACTAACCACAGGGTCATCTCCAGTTAGTGCACAGCTTTCAGTTTGTTGGAACTGACCCTATGTGACTTGTTTTTTTGGTTTTTTTGGTCGTTGCTGTGTTCGCAGGAAAGTAATGTAATTGCTGCCCGTCTCCCAAAGCTCCTGTCTCTCGATTAAGCATGCGTGATTGGCTGGCTCCTCATGCTGATCCTCTCCCGGTCTCTGCACTGATCCTGTAGAGTAAATTCCCAGTGCCATTTGGATTTAAATGTTAAGCGTTATGGTAGGAGATCTAGTTATGCCCACCACTAAGCACTGGGAAAAGGACAATGTGCAATGTAATGAAAACATAGATAGAATCACCAGTGTAAAATTAAACCAAACAGATCACCACAACCATAAAACATGCATTTTAAATAGAACCTTTATAATTATAATAACTTAAATAATAATCACGCTACAAACAAACTCAAAGCAAACCACTGTGACTCTCTAGATTAGAGGTGAAATGCCTCCAGAAAACATGACACCTGGGAACCCAGCAAACACACAATGTTGCCAAAATGTTGTAGCTATGTAATTTCTCACGCGAAGGGAATAAAAACAAAAGTTTTTATCTGGTATTAAATATCAGAAGAAAAAAAAAAAAATGAATAAATGAATAAATTAATAAAGTCCTATTATATACTGACCCCCACACATACAACCCACAGCGGTCAAGTTCTCTGAAAACAAGACCAGGTTGATACGCAAGTTTCCACAATACTTTAACTAATATGAATTCAGATTAGCGGTGAGGTTGATCTGAATGAATTAACCTTGAGGCTGTTTCATTTTATACAGTGCCTAGCAAAAGTATTCATCCCCCTTGATGTTTTTCATATTTTGTTGTATTACAACCTGTAATTTAAATGGATTTTTATTTGGATTTCATGTAATGGACATACACAAAATAGTCCAAATTGGTGAAGTGAAATGAAAAAAATTACTTGTTTTAAAAATATCTAAAAAATTAAAAACAGAAAAGTAGTGCGTGCATATGTATTCACCCCCTTTGCTATAAAGCCCTAAATGAGATCTGGTGCAACCAATTACCTTCAGAAGTCACATAATTAGCTAAATAAAGTCCACCTGTGTGCAATCTAAGTGTCCACAGGGGTGTGGGGTGAGGGCGGCACGGTCCGGCCTGCGGTCTTCTCCCTTCACTGTAAACTGCCATAAGCCATGCCCTATGGAAAATGCAGTTTTCGGATGAGCCTCCGGCGCCACTGCCAGTAGCGGCTGCGGAGGTCAAGTGAGCTGAACCAGGTGGAGCCCGCGATGTAGTCCAGGGCGTCATCGGTCCTTGGCAGCGGATAGGAGTCCTTCCTGGTGACCTGGTTCAGCCACTTGTAATCGACACAGAACTGCCAGGTGTCGTCTTTCTTCTTGACCAGCACCACCGGGGCTGACCACAGGCTGTCTGACGGTTCGATCACTCCTGCTGCGACATCTCCCTGATTTTTGCCTCTTGGTCTTGGTCTTGGCCTTGTGGGTCCTCCCTGCAGCCCTTGTTGGAGAATGCCAGTCGGTGCCCCTGGAGCTGTGCTCCCCTATCATCAGTGGTGGCATGTCGAACTGGCACGGTGATCCGCCGCTGGCTGTTAGCTGCTTCAAGAGGGCTGGTGGCTTGCCTGGTTGTGCTCGTTGTCCGCTGGTGGTTGTTTGTGGGGCTGGTGCGGTGGTCTGCCACTTGCTGTCAGTGGCTTCATTTCTCCCATCTCCGCTGGCGCTGCACTCTCATTGGCATGGAAGCCTGCCGGGAAGTCCCCTCATTGCATTGGAAAAGAGAAGGCGCTGCCACCTGGAAACAGGAGTCGTGGCGTGCTGAAGTCCAGCCTTACCCGCAGGTTGGAGAAGAAGTCTAAGCCCAAGGCTTCATGGACCGGGACCAGTCAAAACTTATGCTGGAGCTGCTGGCCGCCGATTTCCACCCACAGTATCTTGGTACCCAGGTATCACAGTCCTCAGGTTCAGGTAGGTGGTCTCCCATGCTGCTTCTGGTATGGCGATGGTCCCGGGACGCAGCAGGGAGATGGTAGAGCCAGAGTCAACCAGGCCCCGGCAAGCCTGTCCTTCCACGGTGCACAGAACTAGGTTTTATGTAATTGTGGTTTACCTAGTACACGAAATATACTACCTGAGTAGTTTAATGAGAATCAGTTATGCAGACGTTCGATAGCAGGGAGGGCTGGCAGACTTCATCGACTTGAGGATGGTTGCAAAGCTTTCAGGTTTTTGGTTGAGAAGTTCTGGTTATCTTTCAAGTTGGAAGCACTGCCCAAGGGGGAGGGGGTTTCTGCGCACTGCCGTAGGAACCTGATGGAAACATCACTCTATCAAAGCTACCATTGGCCCCTGCACTTGTCACTCAGAACAGGTCCCTTCCCACTTCCTGTTCTATAAAACGTGACGTCTGCGCAGGTTCATCCTCTCTTGCCACTTTGCCTGGAGGAGAACGTGAGCTCTCTGTGTCTTGTCTGTGCATTAGACTTATTATTATTGTTTTTACAATAATTATTATTATTATCCAGTTGGTTGGCTTCACGGCTGTGCTGTCACCACCGTTTACTTCTCTGTCTATTTGTATTGTTTGGTTATTATTATTGATAGCTAACCTGACTCAGTTTCCGGTACAAATACCACACTTTAAAAATAATAGTCATGTTTATATAGTGCCTTATATATTCCGACTGCTTGCTGTGTTGGTTTTTTGTCCACAGGGCTTTTTCCTCCATAGGAGGAGTGCTAGCATCAGCAGCAAAATCCGACGCCTGGCTGCCCAGCCTGAGCCACGGTGTGTTGTAAGAGATCTCACCCACATGAGGTGCTCCTCCACCGGCTTGCGCCCGCACTACAGCCCACAGCTGCAGCTGTAGGAGATCTCGCTCTCTCAGTTTGCTGACAACAAGCACTGCTAGCCCTCCCGGTCCGTGTGTGTAGGCCTTAGTTTTAGATACCACTATGTGGTACCACTAGGTGGTCTATTCGGAAACCCTGGCACACACGGTGTGGTTAAGCCTACGGGCCTACGCGGCGCTTGTATCCAGCACCTGGTGCTAGGTATACACAGTGTTTAGTCCGGCAACAGCAAGGTTGCGTGTGGTTGGTGTCGCAGTGCCCCCGTGTATATAAATGTTGCCGGGTGGAGACGCACTTACAGCGCTTGGCCCTCGGCGATGAGCTCCTCTCGCCCCCACTACTGTGCCGCATGCGTCCAGCGCACCTTGCACGCCTGGAGTGGGGAAGTCTTATGCCCCGTCTGTCTGGGCACTGACAGTGGTCCTCTACGGCGTGCCCGAAGGTCCGCCGTTCCATCGGGCACCGCCGCACTCGCCGCCGCCGCTCCCGAAGATCTCCGCCTCTCCCCGATCCCCTCCGTCTCCTCCTCCAGGGCTGCAGTGATGGAGACAGCCACGCCCCCTGCGCTTGTGTCTCCTCCTGCTTCCGCTGCTGTGCCGGCTGCTGCTACTGCACCTGCCATGGCAGCTGCGCCCCTCCTGCCTGCAGTGCCCGTGGTGCACACCGCTATTGCCACGCGCGCCCCCTGCATGTGCACGTGACTGACAAGGAAGAATGGTGGAGCGATGCCCCCGTGCTCCCTCCCGACAGGACTCGCCTCATGGACGCCCCTATTTCACCGCGCTTCATTTTTGGCCCCTCTTTGGAAGAGATGCTCACATGCATCCTCCAGGAGAGGAAGCAGTCCCTGCAGCTGGCCCGGGTGTACCCCGTTGCACCTCAGGCCCAGCAACGCAGGCCATCTGCGGCAGCTTGCCGGCGGGGAGGCCCCCCTACTGCGGCTCCCAGGCCACAGCCCAGGCCACAGGCCGGACCACAGCCCAGGTCACAGCCCCGTCCACCTGCCGATCTCCGCCAGCGTCTCACTGGCAGGCAGGCGCCCCCCCAGGCGCACTCTTGGGTGCTCCAAATTATATCAGTTGGCTACTCCCTACAATTTCAGGCACATCCACCTCCCTTCCAGGGCATGGTGTGGACGTGAGTGAGGGACCCGTTGTAAATCGCCGCTCTCCTGGAGAAGCAAGCAATCTGCGAAGTGCCCCCGCCAGGGCAGCACGAGGGATTTTATTCCCCATACTTCTTTGTGCCCAAGAGAGATGGCAGTTTCCGCCCCATCTTGGATCTGAGGCGCCTGAACCACCACCTCAAGGTGTTGCACTTCAAGATGCTCAACCTGCACTCCATGTCCCAGGCCATCAAGCCCGGCTAGCAAGCTAGCACCCTTGAGTTGTCAGGGGGTCCGTGTCCTCAACTATCTAGACGACTGGCTGGTTTGTTCTCACTCGAGGGAGCAGGTTCGGATACACACGAACCTGATTTTAGGGCCTTCGGGTCAATCGAGAGAAGAGCCGCCTGATGCCAACTCAGCAGGCACAGTTCCTCGGACTGTGCCTTGATTCCTTTGCCATGCTCGCCACGCTAGCGCTAGAGAGAGTTGCCTCCATACGCATGTGTCTCTCCCTCTTCTGACTGAGCGCTCGTGTCACGGTGTCCCTTTGCCAGAGGCTGCTGGGCCTCCTAGCAGCTGCATCACAGACCCTCCCCCTCGGCCTCCTCAAGTTGAGGCTGCTGCAGTGGTGGTTCAGGTCTCTCAGGATGCATCCTCGCCGCGATCGAGCACGCTGGGTCACAGTTACTCCGGTGTGCTGGAAGGCGCTCAGTTGGTGGCAGAGCCCTCACAATTTAACCCTCGGTGTGCCCCTGAGCCAGTCTACCACCAAGCAGTCATGATGACAGACACCTCCATGCAGGGTTGGGGAGCAGTCTGCGACAGACATGGAGTCCGAGGCAGGTGGACGGAGCCAGCACACGCCCTCCATATCAACGTCCTGGAGTTACAAGCCATACTCCTTGGACTGTCTCATTTCCTGCCAGTCCTGTAGGACAGACATGTGCTGGTTCAGACAGACAACATAGCGGTGGTCCATAGGCTGTCTCCTTTACGCGTTCCCACCGTTCCCCCTTCTTCCGGTGGTCCCGGAGAAGGTCAGGAGAGAACGAGCGACAGTTCTGCTGATAGCCCCACGGTGGCCTCGCAGATTCTGGTTCGCGGACCTGATCGCTCTCCTCCACAGAGAGCCTTGGCAGCTCCCAGTGAGAGTGGACTTGTTGTCCCAGGTGCAGGGCACGCTTTGGCACCCCAATCCGGGTCTCCTCCAGCCCTGGGCCTGGCCCCTGAACTGGAGCGATTGATTGCCTGGGGTCTGTCGGACGCGGTAGTTGCCACTATTCAGTCGGAGAGAGCTCCCTCTACGAGGTCGCAGTATTCCTACCGCTGGAGGACGTTTAGCACCTGGTGCCAAGACGGCGGTCAAGACCCAATTAATTGCCCCATCGGGGTCATATTGCAATTTCTACAAGAGCTGTTGGACAAGGGCAAGTCCCCGTCCACGCTCAAAGTGTATCTTGCGGCCATCTCCACATGTCATGTTCGGATTGATGGCGAGCCTCCTGGGTCTCATTTTCTGGCTGTGCCTCGAACCCTTTCACTGTCCGCATGGCGTCTTGATGTAGTGCTGGATGCACTTTCCCAAGCCCCATTTGAGCCACTGAATTCAGCTGAGCTAAAGCTGGTGTCACTTAAGACTGCGTTTTTGCTGGCAATCACCTCTGCAAAACGCGTGAGCGAGTTACACGCCCTGTCTGTACACCCATCGTGTGTCTGTTTTGCGGGAGATGGCTCCAGGGTCACGCTACGGCCTAACCCTGCGTTCCTCCCGAAAGTGCTGTTTCCATTTCATGTCAACAGGCCTATTGAGTTGATGGCTTTTCATCCTCCTCCCTTCGCTTCAGAGCAAGAAAGTCGGCTTCACCAGGTGCTATTTGGAACGCACTAATGATATTCGGCGCTCAGACCAACTGTTTGTGTCTTATGGAGCGCGGACACAGGGCCAGGCGCTTTCAAAGCAGCGCCTCTTACATTGGATTGTGGACACCATTACCATGGCCTACGAGTCTACTGGGACCCCGGTGCCTGATCACCTGGTGGCCCACTCGACTCGAGGCATTGCCACATCATGGGCCCTTTTTCAAGGTGCCTCCTTGGCAGACATTCGTGCGGCTGCAGCTTGGACCTCGCCGCTTACATTTGTCTGGTTCAACAGGTTGGATGTGACGGGACCGGTCCCTTCCATCGGGAAACCAGTGTTGGCTGCAGTTGAGCCCCAGTAGCCTACGGGCTCTGGCTCCTGCCTTTTCCTCTCCCAGTCTGCACCTGTAAGTGCTTCCTGAGGGAGCTAGTGAACCATGTCTTTCCCTTCCACCGGACTATGCCTTCCAGTCGAGCACCCACGTGAGCTGCTCCTGGATGTACAGACAGCCCTGTCGATGTGTTCCCAGGGCTTGTCATGCGGCCTACAGGTATGTTGCCTTACAAGCCCGCCCTGTATTTAGTTCGTTCACCTAGAATAAAGCCCTACGTCAGCGGTGGAAACAGCTGATTTCCAATGCAGACGCGTATTTCTAGCAGAGACGCATCGAGACTTGTGCTCCTCACCCGTTTCAATCACAGCGACCCACCGACACAGATCTATGATTGACCAGCACCAGAACCGTGTCTAGTTTGCATATATAATGTTGGTTGATGTGTGATTTTTTGCTGGTGATCTGTAGTTGTGAAGCAAATATACACTCACCTAAAGGATTATTAGGAACACCTGTTCAATTTCTCATTAATGCAATTATCTAACCAACCAATCACATGGCAGTTGCTTCAATGCATTTAGGGGTGTGGTCCTGGTCAAGACAATCTCTTGAACTCCAAACTGAATGTCTGAATGGGAAAGAAAGGTGATTTAAGCAATTTTGAGCGTGGCATGGTTGTTGGTGCCAGACGGGCCGGTCTGAGTATTTCACAATCTGCTCAGTTACTGGGATTTTCACGCACAACCATTTCTAGGGTTTACAAAGAATGGTGTGAAAAGGGAAAAACATCCAGTATGCGGCAGTCCTGTGGGCGAAAATGCCTTGTTGATGCTAGAGGTCAGAGGAGAATGGGCCGACTGATTCAAGCTGATAGAAGAGCAACTTTGACTGAAATAACCAGTCGTTACAACCGAGGTATGCAGCAAAGCATTTGTGAAGCCACAACACATACAACCTTGAGGCGGATGGGCTACAACAGCAGAAGACCCCACCGGATACCACTCATCTCCACTACAAATAGGAAAAAGAGGCTACAATTTGCACAAGCTCACCAAAATTGGACAGTTGAAGACTGGAAAAATGTTGCCTGGTCTGATGAGTCTCGATTTCTGTTGAGACATTCAGATGGTAGAGTCAGAATTTGGCGTAAACAGAATGAGAACATGGATCCATCATGCCTTGTTACCACTGTGCAGGCTGGTGATGGTGGTGTAATGGTGTGGGGGATGTTTTCTTGGCACACTTTAGGCCCCTTAGTGCCAATTGGGCATCGTTTAAATGCCACGGCCTACCTGAGCATTGTTTCTGACCATGTCCATCCCTTTATGACCACCATGTACCCATCCTCTGATGGCTACTTCCAGCAGGATAATGCACCATGTCACAAAGGTCGAATCATTTCAAATTGGTTTCTTGAACATGACAATGAGTTCACTGTACTAAACTGGCCCCCACAGTCACCAGATCTCAACCCAATAGAGCATCTTTGGGATGTGGTGGAACGGGAGCTTTGTGCCCTGGATGTGCATCCCACAAATCTCCATCAACTGCAAGATGCTATCCTATCAATATGGGCCAACATTTCTAAAGAATGCTTTCAGCACCTTGTTGAATCGATGCCACGTAGAATTAAGGCAGTTTTGAAGGCGAAAGGGGGTCAAACACAGTATTAGTATGGTGTTCCTAATAATCCTTTAGGTGAGTGTATGTTTGAGTCCAAATCTGTCTGATTTCATGGAGATTTTGAGCTGTTTTTTGAGTTCGAAATTACTCAGAATCACGCATTTCAGGTCTCCAGCTGTCAAAATCTTCAGGGGAGAACCCCCGGACACCCCACCCTCAATTACTCTTTTTTGACCTCATTTTTGAACATTAATTTTGTGCAGTTCACAGTGGGACAAAGGGGAATGGTAAATATGTTTATCATATGACTACAATAATCTTTAACAAATTTAAATTTAAGTGGTCTCAAATCGTTTTAAATGTATACATACATTTATTTAAACATTTTATTTTTGTACTTTGTCGAATGAATGTACTAAATATAAGCAACAGGGTATATTACTAATTCACAGAATTGTATGTGTTGGAAAGGGGCATTTGAAGGTGTGAGTTGAGCTGCAGGTCCAAGGTAGAGACATTGACTGTTCATAGTGTGTTAAAGAGTTCTAGTGAAGTGACCCTTCTGGACCACACTATCTGCCACATTGAAGAACTCTGGGTTAAGTGAATTATCACTTCTACCTCTAATCAGCAATCATAGGATGCATTCATGCTCCTTAGATGCCAGGTTAGGGTTACAAACTAATTTTCTGTCATGGTCTATGGACCCCCTGAAGTAGTCTTGGCCACCCCCTGGCCACCCCATGTTTAAAACTCTAGTTCCGCCACTGCTGACAATTATATGTGTTTTTGTTATTAATTTGTCAGATACAATGTTCTAGCTGCCAGCGATGGTACCACACCTTGTTTCTGGGAGCCAGAGATGCTTCTCCACAGCAAGAGAAGATGATCAGTGGAAGGGGCCTCTTTGCCGTAAGAATCACAATCAGTAAACAATGTTATTTTGCAGTGCATATAAATGTGTGCCATATGACAACAATGCACCTTCTGACCAACAAGAGGAATTTTATTTGATCTTTTGTAGTACGTAATCATTTTTGCAATTACCAGTATAGTTATGCTTTATTGAAAACCGAGAAAGGAGGAAGAATAGCGGTGTAACACTCAGAAATTTTGCTTAGATTCTTTCCCACAAGATTATATATATATATATATATATATATATATATATATATATATATATATATATACACAGTGGGGGAAAAAAGTATTTGATCCCCTGCTGATTTTGTACATTTGCCCACTGACAAAGAAATGATCAGTCTATAATTTTAATGCTAGGTGTATTTTAGCAGTGAGAGACAGAATAACAACAAAAAAATCCAGAAAAACGCATTTCAAAAAAGTTATAAATTGATTTGCATGTTAATGAGGGAAATAAGTATTTGACCCCTTCGACTTAGTACTTGGTGGCAAAACCCTTGTTGGCAATCACAGAGGTCAGATGTTTCTTGTAGTTGGCCACCAGGTTTGCACACATCTCAGGGGGGATTTTGTCCCACTCCTCTTTGCAGATCCTCTCCAAGTCATTAAGGTTTCGAGGCTGACGTTTGGCAACTCGAACCTTCAGCTCCCTCCACAGATTTTCTATGGGATTAAGGTCTGGAGACTGGCTAGGCCACTCCAGGACCTTAATGTGCTTCTTCTTGAGCCACTCCTTTGTTGCCTTGGCTGTGTGTTTTGGGTCATTGTCATGCTGGAATACCCATCCATGACCCATTTTCAATGCCCTGGCTGAGGGAAGGAGGTTCTCACCCAAGATTTGACGGTACATGGCCCTGTCCATCGTCCCTTTGATGCGGTGCAGTTGTCCTGTCCCCATAGCAGAAAAACACCCCCAAGGCATAATGTTTCCACCTCCATGTTTGACGGTGGGGATGGTGTTCTTGGGGTCATTCCTCCTCCTCCAAACACGGCGAGTTGAGATGATACCAAAGAGCTTGATTTTGGTCTCATCTGACCACAACACTTTCACCCAGTTCTCCTCTGAATCATTCAGATGTTCATTGGCAAACTTCAGACGGGCCTGTATATGTGCTTTCTTGAGCAGGGGAACCTTGTTGGCGCTGCAGTCCTTCCTCAGTCCTTCACGGTGTAGTGTGTTACCACTTGTTTTCTTGGTCCCATGCTGCCTTGAGATCATTAACAAGATCCTCCCGTGTAGTTCTGGGATGATTCCTCACTGTTCTCATGATCATTGAAACTCCACGAGGTGGGATCTTGCATGGAGCCCCAGACCGAGGGAGACTGACAGTCCAGCCTTGTGTAGGTCTACAATCTTGTCCCTGACATCCTTGGACAGCTCTTTGGTCTTGGCCATGGTGGAGAGTTTGGAATCTGATTGATTGATTGCTTCTGTGGACAGATGTCTTTTATACAGGTAACGAGCTGAGATTAGGAGCACTCCCTTTAAGAGAGTGCTCCTAATCTCAGCTCGTTACCTGTATATAAGACACCTGGGAGACAGAAATCTTGCTGATTGATAGGGGATCAAATACTTATTTCCCTCATTAACATGCAAATCAATTTATAACTTTTTTGAAATGTTTTTTTTCGGATTTTTTTGCTGTTATTCTGTCTTTCACTGTTAAAATACACCTAGCATTAAAATTATAGACTGATCATTTCTTTGTCAGTGGGCAAACGTACAAAATCAGCAGGGGATCAAATACTTTTTTCCCTCACTGTATATATATATATAGTATTAGTCAGGTGATATGACATGATATGCTGAATAAACTATGTAACTAAGTACAATAAAGTAATTTTTCTGTGACAATCCATTAATTAGTTAGTTATTTTTTTCTTTACCGCCTTAAATGCAATATTATTGACATTATTTATTTTTTATAAAATAAAAGAAGATTTTTGATTCTAAACAAAGGTTGTAAAAGTATGCCAGAAAATGTTAGAATAAATTGTATCTAGCTTGAAGTTTCTGTGACAATCCCTGAAGTAGTCATTGCTTCTTCTTTTTTCTTTTTTTTAACTGCTTTAAATGGCTACTGGCGAATGTCTGTTGAATGTGTGAATATAAAACCAACTGTACCTCGATGTATTACAGGTGCGCGGAAGAAACTCACTGAGGTGGACAATCGCCTTTTACTGCAGATTAAAGATGCCAGTTTCAGCTATCGATGCCACATCTCTTCTTGTGATTCTTCAACAGGATTGGATAAGGCAGATCTTAAAAATAAAGCACTACACTACACTGTACACTGAAGTATATTTTGTTTCAGCAGCTTGTATTAGAACATTTGTAGAAATAAACGCAACAAATAAACTACTAAAATGTAAGATTCATTTCTCAGACGTATGGTTTCCAGACAATCTGTGTAACAGTTTAAATTACATGTATTTTATCAACTAATTGGGATTCTTTGGGAAGACGCAAATCACAGATCATTTATTTGTGACATAAATAATATATTTGCATTATATGCGTGAAGTATGCTATTTTAAGTTTCTGTTGTGTTTCTCCCACCGCATCTCCCAGACAGGTGTAGTCAGAGTCCGCAGCAGCCTGGCGCATCTTCACCCTCTTCTTTTTCTTATTCCTTTCCTTTCTTGTAGACCTTAAAAGGTTTTAATTCAACCAATCATATTTGAACACATTTATAACGTGAGGTCAACGCGTGATATCATAATTTCTGAAATGAAATCTATTTTTTCAGTTTCAGTTTCATTTTTGATTCAGTGGTATCAAAAAAACGATTTAGGATACATAGACAAAAATGTGACCGTACAAGCGTTCTTGTTCTTGTAAAAACAAATGAATCACTCTCAAAACAAAACATACCATTGGCCAACACCCTGGCACATTCGTTTAATAAATCACTGTTATTTTTACTAATACCATCCATCATAGCACTGCTTCTACTAATACCACCCACCAACTATACCAACCATTTCTAGTTATACCGGAACCCCGGCTGATTCACTGAGTAAGCACAGACATCATGAAATATCAATAACCATACAGTCTTTCTGCGTTCGTGACAAGAGCAGATGTGTTGAAGTAGAGCACCTTCTTTGTGCTGCGTTCCTGCGTTGTTTTACAGCTTTCTGTGTATTTTGACGTGGATGCCCAAGTACAATTGAAGGCAAAATAAATAAATACAAAAAACAAATTTGTTCAGTGGTATTGGTTAATATACAAATGTGTTTTCTCTTAAAAAAAACTCAGCTATTTAAAAATAAAAACATGTCATAAAGCACCTTTGTGATTTGTTTGTACATATTTATTTCTTAGCAGTTTATAGTGTAAAGCATTACAGAAGTGGAGTAAATCTGAATCGATGTCTTCCCACACCAGGAATCAATTCTCATTTTGTTTTATATTTTGTAATTACACATCATTTACCCGGAGGCCACAGCCCTTCCACGCCCCGTTACTGCCGTTCAGCTGATTCGAGTGCATTATCGCACTTGAGATCTTGCATCCCAAAACCACAGCTACATTGCACAAGTTGATCTTGACACGATTCAATGAGATTTAGGATGATAAAGAAAGGATTACAGTTTTGGCTATTGCTGCTGTCTGTTTGCTTTAGTCTTCTCATTGCGATGAGAGAGGTCATTATGGAAAACCAGAAGATGAATGAACGATCAAAGGAGTCTAAGATTTCAGATTACGTTTGCAGTGGATTTGTTCAAAGATCTAAACGCCTGACCTGGACAAGTCTTATGAAGCCTTCACCCCTCAATGTCTCCTGCGAGGAATACATCACCAACAGCCACTTCATCACCGAGACACTGTCCAGCGAGGAGGAGGCATATCCACTGGCCTTCATCATCACCGTGCATAAAGAGTTTGACATGTTTGAACGAGTCTTCAGGGCTATCTATGCCCCTCACAATGTGTACTGCATTCACATCGACGAGAAGGCAAGTAAGGCGTTTAAAGCCGCTGTAGAAACTCTGATAAACTGTTTCCCCAACTCTTTTCTTGCCTCTAAAATGGAAAGTGTTGTCTATGCGGGGATGTCCAGGCTCCAAGCAGATATTAACTGTTTGAAAGATTTGGTCTCGTCAGGTGTTCAATGGAAATATGTTATCAATTTGTGCGGGCAGGATTTCCCTTTGATGACCAACCTCGACATGATCCGGCATCTGAAGAGTTATAAGGAGAAGAACTTAACCCCTGGTATACTTCCAACACAGTTCAAGAAGCAGAGGATTGAATTTGTCCATCGGGAATATGTGGATAATAATAGTTCCAGAATTGTGAAAATCACCAAAACAAAATCTCCACCTCCTCATAATATTACAACTTATTCTGGCTCTGCATATTATGCTCTAACCCACGAATTTGCCACATTTGTATTACAAGACAAACGTGCAACAGATCTTTTGGAGTGGTCAAAAGATACCTACAGCCCCGATGAACAGTACTGGGTGACCTTAAATAGAATTCCAGGTGAGTAAATACATTTAGTAATTATAGAGAAATTGCATTATATATATATATATATATATATATATATATATAATCATTCATGGTTATATGGGCTATATACTGGCTCATTTGAATATGCATTGGTTTATAAATCTATAATGGTAAAGATATTTGCCTATTTGCCAATATGAATTAGAAACCATTGATAGACAAAGTAATGATCTGGATGAAGAATAAAAGTGGGAGAGGAACCAGTTACAAAGAGGGTCTGAGGGTATTTAAAATATAATCGAAATAATGTTTTGAATGCATACACCATGATAGATCAAACAAATTGCACATAATGATAATGTCACACACACACACACACTGTACCTGGACACCGCCACTTCTCTTTTAGAGGTGGGCACTAATCAACCCCAACTCCAGTTAACAGGTTGTGTTATAATTATTTATAACGCAACCCTTCAAAACTCACCACATTTTACAACTACATATAGGCGATAGTCACTAATTGGGTCAGTGTCCTCTTGCGCTGCCGGACACTTGAACCTCCCGACCGCCCGCTACAGCACAGGACGATCCCCACTCTATGGCATCCTATACCCTTTGTCTAGGCGCTGCCATGCCTCACTCCACCGCACGACTCCTGCCGGCAAGTCAAGCAAAGTAGCATAAAGAGCGGGGGGGTGGGGGGGCATAGCGTTCCCACAATACAGGCGTTTATGCGTAATCGGCTACACACCGAGCAATTACGTGTTAAAGTGTTGCAAGTGCCAGTCTGTGCCAAAATAGTCAACTGTAACCTAAAGCGGGCTGTTAGGAAAAGTAATATCAGTCTCACCGGATAGTCTGGTCTCAGTCACAAGTCACAGACACCAGCTCTCTGAATTTCCTTCAGGGCTGGGCTCCTCCATACACCCACCTGTCTACCTGCAGATAACGATGTCGCCACTCGCCGGGCTAACTGGGGGACAATTGGACTGGGCATCCTATGGCATTTAGCTGGAATGCCAATTAGTGACAGGTGCTTTCTATGGGGCCAGTGCTGCAAAATGAGAACAAGTGCATAAAGGGGAAAATAGAATTATTTTTACAAATACATACATTATATTTCTGTTGAATAATTGATCTCTTTCCTTGCGCGTACCAGGCGAGATGTTCACCCAGTAAGTCTCGCTGGAAAAAATGCCCTATTCGACAGAATCTCTCTCTCTCTGATTAAAGTGATCGGATGTTTCTTTCTTACATGTGGCAGGCCAATTTAATTATAACAAAGACGTAGTGTTTCGAACAGGTAGATCCACGGACAGACAGAGTAACATTGTTTGATTTCAGGACTTTTAAGACTCTTTTTTGTTTTGCGATTTTATTATTTTAATTCAAGGCTGTGTAACGAAACCTGTCCTAGTAAGCTTGGGTTCTAACTGGATTTGACAGAGTAACGTGTAGCTGCCACCAGCTTTGTTTTAGCGGGACGGTCCCGTCAGATTACCGTGGATGCTGGATGTAGTTATGTAAAAAGGGAGAGTGAAATGCCAGGAGGAAATATATAAAGTCTTTTAAATAGAAAATTCAATAAAAGCTGGGTACACAATGTACAATTTAGGCAATACAATGCAATCACAGTATCACTAATCAATCCATAAAGCCAATATCCATTAAATGTATTAAACTATTAATAGTTTAATTTCTCAGTCAAATCAGTCCTCATAAATTGAAACAAATAACCTCCATAAAAATATTAAACACAAAAGTGAAAAAGAATCACAATATAAATATCAAATAAACCATACAATAAACACACCAATATAGATCACAGCAATTCAATAAAAAAAAAAATGCAAATTCTTCAATTTAAACCCAGGATTCATAATAAACCAAACAGGTTAATTCCCGTTTTAGATCAGTTAATTGAAATAATTAAATAGGATCCAGCACTGTTCAATCAATCACTTTATTACACGGATTGATTAGCAGCAGTATGTTTTTAAGTCTAATTTAAAAGTTCATGAGTTAGTTAAAAAGTGCTTACAAAATGCTCTTATAATGGCAAGGACTAACATAAAACCATATTAAAACTAAACTGGCTTATCCAGGTAAGTTCAGGTGTAACTTTGCGAGGTCGGGTGTAACTTCCCGGTTAACCTGCCCTATGAAAGGTGGATCAGTTTTACCCGAGGTGTGCTGTCAGGGCAATATACGCGCATCTCTGCACTGCTCACCACCCTATATTTCACACATCATGCTGTATTGCGACAATTTCTTTCTATCGTTAAAAGGGCTTTTTGATGGTCTGCTGCTTGGGGACAGAGGCTACCCGTGTCTGCGTTACCTGATGACCCCCTATCCTGACCCACAAACAAGGGAACAAATAAAATATAACGTGGCTCACAGTAACACTAGGGTCAGGATAGAGATGACATTTGGGGTCATCAAAGCACGCTTTGCTTGCCTGCAAGGCTTACAGGTGCGTGTGGAGTGGGCATGTGAGGTGGTGGCATGTGTGGTGCTCCATAACAGCTGCCAATGCCACCAGATGTAGCGGACCCAGTGACGTTGGATCACCCAACAGGAAGAGCCGTCAGAGAAGCCATCACAAATCAATTTTTCACGCAATAAGAAGAGACACATGAAAACATTCTTTATTGATATGTGTATTTATTTATTGGAATTCTCCCTTTCCTGAAAATTAAAACAACAAAAGTTACAGATGGTAGACACATATTGATGAAAGGATGGTCACTGGAAATGGGCTCCTGGGGAGACATTGTCAATCTTTTCATGGCATGCTGAGATGGCAGCCAGATAAACTTTCAGCATGGATGCAGATTTCCCATCTTCAAGCAGCTGTTGCAGGAAGCACAGGATTGTCGATATGGGGCATGACACCGGATCCACATGTCTCTCTAGACACCGGTTCTGGAAGGCTGACCACTTGTAAGTATATTGGGCCCTGGTGGAGGGGGCCCTGGCCAACTGCAGCGTTTCCACGACATTAGCAGGCAGCCCCAGAGACATCAGGCGGTGCCTTTCAGGGGCCAAACTCACGACTGCAGCTGTGCTGGATTGGCGTGCCACAGCAGTCCCTCTGCTTGGCTCAGCATGTCCCGTCAAAGCGGAAGCTGCCATGGATCCGCGCTGATTGTCTGTTCCAGCGTTGCAAACCACAGTTGTCTCAGCCACCGAGGGGCAATCAGGAGAACTTGAGCTCCATCCTGGCGAATCCTCTCCAGTGTCAGTGGAAGAAGTGGCAGGGGGAGGAAGCCATACAGCAGTTCCTGTGGCCATGGGTGAGCAAAAGCGTCCATGCCCAGCAGGCTGCCTCCCATCTCCAGGGAGCACCACAGAGGGCAGTGGGTCGTTGCCTGTGTAGCGAAGAAGTCGACCCGAGCTTGTCCCAGCCGTTCCCAGATCTGTGCCACCACCTGTCTGGACCTCCCCTGGAGAGAATGTCCGCCGCTATATTGGAATCGCCCGGCAGGTATATTGCCCGTATGGAGCGGAGATTGTCTTGCGCCCACAGGAGAAGTCTGCATGCCACATGATGTAGTCTGTGGGAGTGAAGGCCTCCCTGGTGGTGATGTAGGCCACCACTGATGTGTTGTCCATCTGGACCACGACATGTCTGTCTGCCAGACCATGGAGAAAGTGGTGCAGTGCAATTCACACTGCTTGCAGCTCCTGTACATTGATGTGTGCGGCCGACCAGAGAGCGCTCCACACTCCTTTGACTTCCATCCCATTCCAAACAGCGCCCCAGCCTGTTCCAGAGGCATCTGTGGTGATGACTTCCTGTCTGTGCGGGCATCCGAGGGGGGATCCGAGGTGCAGATTGTTCTGATTTCTCCACCAGGACAGTGCCTGCCAACATGTTGAAGTCACTGTCAGTGGGTGGTGTTTGTGTCTCGGTGGGTGCAGCTTTTGGGCGTTTACCCAGCGTTGTAATGATCATATGTGCATAAGAATAAGAATAAGAATAAGAATTTGACCATTTGGAGAGTCGATGCCCTTCTGAATGACGCCAGGCATTTCTCCATTGACTCGATTCCGTATGAACTGCGAGAACCAGTGCAGTCACGTGACGTATGACCTCTGCTGTATGTTCCTCCTCCTGAAGCATGGAGTCTGCGCACACCAGCCCTTTGTCCTGAGGGGGGCCAAGGCTGCATCCATGCACTTCAAGAGTGTGCGGGGAGCCAGTGAAAGGCCAAACGGCAGCACACTGAACTCGTACGCCTGGCCCTGGAAGGTGAAGTGCAGTTATTTCCTGTGCACTGGGAGGATGGGACGTGCAAGTTCTCCGCTCAACCCGAACTAGTCTGCGTGCCGCTGAACAGAAGTGGAAAAGGGCCAAACTCCCAGCTGCCCTCGAAGTCTACCGCTCTCTATTGTCTACATTCTCCTCCTCACTCAACTCAGCCAAGAAGTCTTGCTTCCAATCACTCTTCGAATCCACTGTCAACAACCCCCGCAAACTTTTCTCCACCTTATCCTCCCTCCTTGCCCCCCCTCCCCCTCCTCCTCCCTCATCTCTCACTGCTGATGATTTCGTCTCCTTTTTCTCCTCCAAGATTGCAGACATCCGCAAGCTCTTCAACAGTCCCCCCTCCTATCCTATCACACCCAAACCTCCCACCGATTAAGCTTCCTTTTCTTCATTCTCACCTCTCTCAGATGCTGAAGTTTCCGCTCTCCTCCTACGTCACAAACCTACAACGTGTGCCCTGGACCCTCTCCCTTCTCGCCTCCTCCAAGCGACCGCTTCTGATCTTCTCCCCTTCATCTCCTCCCTCCTCAACTCCTCACTCCTCTCTGGCTGTTTCCCCTCTGCATTTAAACAAGCTGCTGTCATCCCACTCCTCAAAAAACCAACCCTTGACACCACCTCTCCTCAGAACTACCGCCCTGTCTCCCTACTCCTCTTCCTCTCCAAGACTCTCGAGCGGGCGGTCCACTGTCAGCTTTCTGACTTTCTGTCTGGTATGCTCTCTGCCTCGATTCGCACACGCTACTCCACTGCTCCGCTCCCTCCACTGGCTCCCGATAGCGGCACGCATTCAGTTCAAGACATTGACCCTCACCTACCGCTGTCTCGACCACACTGCACCAAGTTACCTTCAGACCCTCGTCTCCCCATACATCCCCTCCAGACCACTGTGCTCTTGCGGTGCCAGAAGACTAACTCTGCCTCCTCTCCACTCTCCTTCCTCCAGAGCAGCTCCTTCTCATCCCTGGCCCCTAAATGGTGGAACGACCTTCCCACTGAAGTCAAAACAGCCGAGTCCTTGACCTCATTCCAGCTCTTACTCAAGACACATCTTTTCAGACAGTACTTATAATATTAGTCCTTTTAATCCCCGTTAGATAGCACTTCACAGAGTTTTATTATGCTTCTTGTGTTTTTGATTGTTTTCTCTTTGCTCCCTTTCCCGTAGCCCTTGACTGTGACTGTACATCTTGACAGTACTTAGCTTTTACCGTCCAGGATGTAGGACCTCACTTACTGTACTTGCCTGTATAAATTGGAAGTTGTAAAATGTATTATATTTTGAATTGCTATGTTTTATGTAAATTTAATTTGTAATGATTGATGCCAGACAGACTGGAGGATATGCTGCACAGTCAAAATGCGGAAGGGCCTTTTCTTCAGAAACATGTTGAGGCCCCTCAGATCGAGCATGGGCCTGAAACTTCCGTCCTTCTTTGGCACCAGGAAGTACCCTGAGTAGAAGCCTGCTCGAGAGTCTTCGTCGGCCACTAGTCGTATCACTCATTTCTCTCGCATCAAAGAGATGTCCTGCGACAGAGCTTGAGCCCTTTCAGGACTGAAGTGAGGGGGGCAGAGTGGAATTGGAGGGTGTACCCGTGGGTCATTGTCGTTCGCACCCGGGAGTCTGGTCGGTCTGTTGGGGGGGGGGGGGGTTGGTAATGGCGGCCGCGTCCCTTCAGGGATGACCCTGCGGCTTTGCAGAGGACTGTTGGGTGTCTCACTTGCCCTTAAGCTTCCAGCTGGAGAGCCTATTCTTTCCCCTCGATTGTGGCTGGCTTCTGCGGCACTGCTCAGGCTGCAGGCCACTGGTCTGTTGTGGCCTTGGTTGAGGCTTCCCCTGTCTCGGCCACTGCCTGGCTGCCTTCTAGCCTGCTGGAGATCCACGTATTTGGATGCTGTTTCCTTCACCTTCGCCGAGCATTAAATGGAGAGGTGGGATGATGGGAGCTTTCAGGAGGACAGACTTCTCCTTGTCTTGGAGTTTAGCCTGCATCAGCCACAGATGGCGTCTGGCTGCTACCATGGCTGCGAGGGACCTCCCCATGGCCTACACCCCCTCAGGCAGCAAGTCCGTCATATAAGTGGACACCAGCTCCATCTCCTCCACTTCTGCCATAGACTGGCGCTCACTCAGGTGTCCCGTCAGGTGTCCCATGTACAGTATCAGTATAGCCTGTGCATTAACTCAATGCCTCAGTTTCCTTGGTGGAAGATGGAGGATCTGATGTATCTGAGTGTGACCTCACATGGGACAGTGTCTCTTCCGCTGGTGGTGGTAGCTGGGGGGGAGGGGGACATCATCTTCCGGTGGAAGCCGCGCCCACACGTTGTTTAGCATCTGCTGCTGAGAGGCCAGTTTATGCTTAAATTCCCCAAACTCCCAGAGCAGAGTTGCAATTCCTTCCACTTCCTGTCTCCTGCGGCATGGAGTAGTCCGCGGAGTGGAGCATTTGGACGATCATGAGCAGGATCGTCCAACTCTCGGGGACCTCTGTCTGGGGGAACGTGCTCTCCTCCCCGGAGAGCACCTGCGAAGAGGTGGAGAGGGGGAGATGCTGTGAAGCCCTGGAGGAAGAGGACCGCCGCCTGTCCTGTCTTTGCAGAGAAGCCCTTGCGGAGGGTCTGTGCGGAGCCAAGCCCACAGAAGAGCGGCAGGCAGAGCTTCCACTGTGGTGGCTGATGGAGGCCCTCGACAGCGGGGAGTTCCTGGCCCTCTTATGGCGCGTGGCCTCCGTAAAGGCTGTGCAGTGCTTACAGCCCTCTTTTCCCATCAGTGCATGCTGGGCATGCTCGTCACCCAGGCAGCGCAGACTATGGTCCTGCCCATCGTCCAAGGGCAGCTTGCCCTGGCACCCGGAACACCGGTGGAACGCACCCTTCTGCTTCAAATTTTACCAAAACCTTAACCAGCCAGTTACCATAGCTCGATACAACCCACTCTCGAATACACCTAATTTCCTACCCTCCTTTAAATCCCCCAATTATACATACCTCACTCACACAATACAGGTTTATTTATGATTTAAAACACACAGTGCCTCCCCTCCTTCAAAGAGAGAATTTGACCCAACTATATGCCTAACGACTTCCCAACCAAACTTCTTAACTCATACAAAACACATACCTTAGCAGTACAAAAAATAAATAGTTTAAAGTCAACACTGATTCACCCTATAACCGAGAGTTTAGCAAACATTCCATACAACATGAGCCAACCTATCATGCATAGTGTCTTATCTTTCCCAAAACTATACAATGATATCACTAACACTGGTAAATCCTAACCCTATTACCGCTTAACAAACATTTCATATTACAATAGCAGCCCACATACTATACATAACTTACCAAAATCCTCAAAGCTACAGGTATTATTTGCCCTGAATCCAAGAGTAATTTAGGCTTTGTAGTCTGCTTTTTAAAATTATATGACTAGTTGTTTTCCAACAGATTTCAGACTTTTAAAATTATACACCTTGTACTGGTGTTCACAGCATTTTGTACTTTCACATTTGTCTCTTGGTGTTGGCAAACTTTAGATTAAGATTGCTTTGGAAGGCTATACAAATAACTTATGCTGGTTTCTAATTTTCCTCATTTCATTTTAATGAGTAGCTATTGTATGTTTATTTAATTAATTTAGTGCAGGTGGATAAGTTACTTCAAAACTGTTTCCGGGGGACTGCAATAATTGAATATAGGCCACGTGCACAAACTCTGATGACGTAAATCACGTATTTCCGGTGAGGACTCGTAGGAGATATTTCTCTTCCTTTGTCAATAAAAGAAAAAATGTCCTGACAGTGTAAATCCTGCTAACACACAATGTTGCCAAAACGTTGTGTGTGAACTGGGAACTAATCATATTCTAATGGGCCGTGATGGTGGCAAACATAAGATGTGCAAACAGGGTGCTACAATAAAAATGTAATATGTTGAGTATGCTTTTTAAATTGTACTTATTTATTTATTTTTGCCAGTATGACACTGCCCTTTTTATATTTAAACCCTATGGATACTGTGCATCCCCTAGCAATCACCTTGATTTCGCACATGCGCAGACCACTCTACATTGACTTCAGGAATAGTTTACTCCAACACTGCCTGTACACAGTGTTTTGCTAGATTGTATTTCGTTGTTTTGTTGGTTGTCTGTATGTCTTTAACAAACTAACTTTTTTTTTATAAATCCTCTTTCAGATGCTCCTAATTCTATGCCAAATGGTAGATATGAAGGAAAAGTACGGGCCATTAAATGGATTGATCACAAAAAGCAGGTCTGCCATGGTGAGTACAACCTGTTTTTATTTGTTTTTATCCTTTAAAAAATCAAATACTTTTATTATTTATTATTATTAAAAGTTATTTCCCAATTAGAAATCTAAAATTAATTCAAACAATAGTTTTTTGTCCCAGCAAAAAGTCCTGCCTTGCCCTAAAGTGAAATGCATCTTGAATTTCCTGTTTGGATGATGTGAACATGGAAAAGAAGAGAAACGGAGGTCTGTCCAACACTCTAATTACATTACATTATTTGTCATTTAGCAGACACTCTTATCCCTGGGTGACTAACATTTGTACCCATTTATATAGCTGGGCATTTTTACTAGAGCAATCTAAGTGAAGTACCTTGCTCAAGGGTACAACAGCACTGTCCCACCTAGGATTTGAACACACAACCTTTGAATCCAGAGCCCTAACCACTACTCCATAGTGCTGTCTAATACTGCTTTTGTATTGGTTGCATAGTAACCATTCGTTCTCAGAAGGAGAAAAGCAAAGGGAATTGAGTCACACTTGTTGGTCACTGAGTATAAGTTACCAAAAAGAGATAAGCCCTGAGCGTGCCCTTCAGATATAACAAGCCCTCTGTGCTATAGTGTAGTGCACTTTGCGATGGACACTACCACAACAATAAGAAGTCTCAATGATAAACAACAGTGTGCTGTTTTGTTTTGCATACAGTACAGTGGCAGCAATGTGTTGCTGATCTGCCGGGTCTGTAGACCACAAGATTTCCGGGGGTGAGGCTCTGATGACGGAAGGTTCCCAAGAGCCTGTAGAAGCGAGTGAATGAGTGGGGCATAGCCCAGCAGGCTGCAGCACAAATGTCTGACTGTGGGGCCCCTCTATGATGCATTCACTAGGGTTAGACATCTTGAGAGCTTCAGCCTCTACCATCGGTGTCTTATGATTGTTTTGTCTTGAACTATTTGTCTTATGAACAGGATTTTCTTATGCTGAATGGTCTTCCTGAGAATGGTGCTTAACCTGCTTTGTTTTTTTAAGGCCGCTTTGTGCGAGGGGTTTGTGTGTACGGCCCCGGGGATCTGAAGTGGCTGTTTGAAAACCAACACATGTTTGCCAACAAGTTTGAATTGAAAACCTACCCCCCCACGGTGGAATGTCTAGAGCTGAAACTGAGGGAGCGTGCTCTAAACAACAGTGAGGTCACTCCACAACCCAGCTGGTACTTCTGAGGTGAGGTGAGGTGACCCCAGAACTTCAGTGACATACGTGTGCTTCGTGTCATGCAGTTCAAAGACTATCAGTGCACAGGAAGAAATTAAAGAACAATATTACTTTACAATATGGCCTTCTAAAGTTGCAACAAAAGTATGCACTTACAAATGTGCTTAAATAAATTAACATGAATGGTCACTGAAATATGACACTTATGAAAGATAATCTGTACTTTTCTGTAAATGCAGGTTGTGATTTGGATGTTGCTCTGCCAAATACAGTTCCTCCATTCCATCTCCTCACAAAGCAAGATGACTAGATAAATGAACATGAATGGTCACTGAAATATGACACTTAGGAATGAAAATCTGTACTTTTCTCGATGAAAGCAAGAACACTGGAACACCTGCTGGAAAGAAAAATAGTCCATAAATTGCTACAAGATGACAGTGGTACTCCTTTTTATATATTTTAAAGACGTTATATTGACTTCACTTGTGGTGTTTCCATTTTTTGTCTTTACTGGCAGTGTTTGGTGAGTTTGGTGAGAACAAAAAGCAATAAATGGTGATATATAGTATATTTCATGCCTACTTTTAATTATATTATTTGAATGCCTTTATCTTGATGTCACTAGAGCTATTCTGATTTTGAGAGTCCTTTTTATTTGCCTTACACAAATGAGACCATAAGGACACTGTAACATATAAACAATATGTGTAGAAATACAATGAATAAAACCTCTTATTGGAAATTGATGTCCCAAATGTGGGTTCTTAAAAAAATTGCATTACAAGTTTTAGAACAGTGAACACACCTACCACATTGAAAATTGACAACAATGTCAGTTTTATGAAGCTTGTACCCAAAGGTGCATTGCACAGCAATGAAACTCACACCCTTATGAGCTTCTTTCCTGGCACTGATTAACCACAAAACAAATTGATTAACTTATAGAGAGTCCAATCTCAAGAACACAATTTCAACACCTCATGATGGCTTCTTGTCTATTGGAAGAAGCATTGATTTTGATCTGCAATGGAATGGTTCCACAGCTTAATTTGTTCTTGCTTTCAATTAGTCACGGTTCTCTGCACCATATGCCTGCCTCTGTGTGACTGTATCCCTGGTAGGGTTGGCAATACTCGGGATTTGCTGGCTCCAGAGGTTCAACTCCAGCTCATGGCTGGCTCCGGAGCTGATGGAGACCCCCTGCTCCAGCTCCGGTGCAACTCCACTCTGCTGCTCCAGCGTTGGCTGCTTTTAACCAGCTTCAGCTCCGGAGTCACAAAAAACTATGCAAACTAGAATGGGATCATTATTATTATCATTTTTTTTAAGTTGTGTTGCTTTGCTATATATTGTCTAAGATGATAAAAGAGATAAGAGTATAGGAATCTGGTATTAAAACTTCAGTGTTTTACTCTTTTTTATTTATTTTGTTTAAATAACTGTTTAACAAAACCAAAATATTAATAACATATTCTTTTAACCATTTAAAACTGAAAAAGGTGAAAATTGTACAGGTATGTCAGGTATTTTTACACTTCATGGCCAAAAGTTTGCAGACACCCCTTCTAATTAGTGGTTTCGGATATTTTAGCCATACCCATTGCTGACAGGTGTATAAAATCAAGCACACGGCCATGCAATCTCCTTAGACAAACATTGGCAGCAGAATGGGCTGTACTGAAGAGCTCAGTGACTTTCAACATGACACCATCATAGGATGCCACCTTTCCAACAAGTCAGTTAATCAAATTCCTGCCCTGCTAGAGCTGCCCCAGAGCTAGGCCCCTTAGTTCCACTAAAGGGAAATTTGAATGCTACTGCATACAATGACATTCTAGATGATTTTGTGCTTCCAACTTTATGGTATTACTTTGGGGAGGCCCTTTCCTGTTTCAGCATGACAATGCCCCCCTGCACAAAGCAAGGTTCATACAGAAATTGTTTGTTGAGATCGGTGTGGAAGAACTTGACTGGCCTACACAGAGCTCTGACCTCAACCCCATCCCACCTTTGGGATGAATTGGAAGGCCAATATCAGTGCCCGACCTCAGTGATGCTCCTGTGACTGAATGCAAGAAAAGCCCCACAGCAATGTTCTAACATCTAGTGGAAAGCCTTCCCAGAAGAGTGGATGCTGCTATAGCAGCAAAGGGGGTGACAAACTCCATATTAATGCCCATGATTTTTGAATGAGATGTTTGACAAGCAGGTGTCCACACACTTTTGGCCATGTAGTGTATGTACTTTGACCCTGTCCAGTATTTTTGCAAGATGTCCAGTTATTGTAAGTACTGTAATCTATTGGATATGTAATCAGTGCACAATTTGACCTCAATCTCCCCCTGTTGTTGTCAAATAAGCAGTAATGCTTAATAACAATAAATATAGTCAGTTTGTTGAAAATTATTTTAATTGCACTGGAATGTAGTACCATATTTCATCAATGTACTGTACATAATCCTTTCCAGAAAACCTATAATAGTATACATGTGTATATTATTTTATTAATTTGTTCATTTATATGCATTTTAGTTATGATGTTCAAACCATGATTATAATTTCTTACAATTTTAATTAAATAGAGCAGGGCTTCCCAACGTTTTCCATTCCAAGACCCACACAATCCATTCAAAAACTAATTTTTAAATAAATGTAAATACATTAAATACATTTGCATAATTTGTCAATCTAAATTTTGTATTTTATTCAATAGAGAAAATAGTGTCAGAAATAACGAATCGGTATTAAAACGGTGTAAAACCCCTGATGAATAAACCCCGGTGTTCAGTAACATCAAAAAAAGACAACTATACTGAAAGTATTAAATATGAAAGACACTGGAATGCAGTAAACTTAATAGTTGGGTTAACTAGAGAAAAAGACTCCCTTCTACAGTTTGTGTCAACATTATATATTTTTCAGTATATAATAATAATAATAATAATAATAATAATAATAATAATAATAATAATAGGTAAATTGCAATGAACTTAGTACAGAGCTGCTTACTAACCACGGGATCATCTCCAGTTAGTGCGCTGCTTTCAGTTCTTTGCAATTCACCCATTAATCCTAATAAATTATGCATACTAATTTAAATTTACATTGATTAAATGATCCCGGAGATTGGTAGTTCCTCCGTGATATACCACTTTTCAGTAGTACAGTTTACATTAAACTTTTTGGGTGTCTTCTGTGCATTTAGCAAAAAATCCCAAACAGCAGGTGTTTTTCGACGTTTGCATTATATTGCACAACACTTTGCACGATGGCAGATAAAGAAACAATAATGCAGAATAACACAGAGTGGTCCACATGCATGCTGATAGATGGGGGATAGTACTCTTTCAGAAGAAAAAAATTGTTAAATTATCAGTGTAATCGTACATTGTTTAAATTTAATCTGGTCCAATACCTACTGACACAACGTTTTTTAACTTTGTTATATTCCACAACTTTTATTTAAGTAACGGGCATTATACAAATCAAATGTTTTAATGTAGACAGATTACGAGTGACATCTGAAGTCAATGGCTGTATTTGAAACCGCATACTACGCATACTATACGTACTACATACCAACATTTCAGTAATGTAGTATGCGGTTTTGAATACAGCCAATTTCTATCAACAAGAGAAACCTTCAAAACCTCTGAAGGTCTGGAGACCGAACGAACCGTCCAAGACAGGCCTAATTATTATAATGTTTTCATAACAAAGTATGTATTCCTATTTTAAAAGCATTTAAAAATATGTTTGCGGCCCAGCTGCAGTACCTCTACGGCCTACAGTTTGGGAGTCACTGCAATAGAGGTTTTAAAATTGGGAGAAAAACATTTTTGGTCACATTCAAGTTTCATGCTACCAAAAATGAATACATATTAGAAACAGGTGTTATGAGTTCTTCCACTTAAGTGAAGACAACATATATAGGTCATCCAGGGGAACACATTTTTCTGGAATAGAGGATTTGAAGAAATTCAAGATGAAAGCTTCTTGTGTACTGGGATTCCTCCATGAAGAACTGATTTTGCCTTGCAACAGAATGGTTCCACACCTTAAATTAGTCCTACTTTCAATTAGAAGGAAACAAGTCTGAATTAAAAAAAAAAAACTACTTCCCCACTGTGCAATGTCTAGAGTCGAGTGTGCTCTAAACAAGAGTGAGGTCTTTCGGCACCCAGCTGGTACTGCCGATTGGTGGTGTGATATTACTCCTGAACGTCAGTGACATACATTTGCTTCATGTTGTGGAATTGCAAGACAATCAGTGCTCAGGAAGAAGTGAAAGAACCATTCCTATGCATAAATCCTCAGTGTGAAAACTAAAAGCATTTAGATGCTTATAAGTTATAATGAAACCTAAACAATCCGAAACTCAATTCCAAATCACAGTTGAAGATTCCTTTGTAAGGCTAGTCTCATTAATCCCTCCACTGACAATGTCCCACCAGATGGGTTATCACACCCTTATGAGTTCCTGGAACTGCTTTGACTTGACTGCATCAATAGAAGTGCGTGTCATTTCCTCCACAAGTGAATACTGGTCTTCTATAGTTCTGCAGTAGAGATTCCAATCTAACCATTTCAGGAACACGGTTACAACACCTCATGTTTATTGGCAGAAGCACTGGTTTTTCTCTGCAATGGAATGGTTCCACACCTTAATTTGTTCTTGCTTTCAGTTAGAAGGAAACGCAAGACGACAACATAAAGGTGAATATTTATTTTTATGTAGTAGTACACAAAAAATGTTCAGCAAAAAAATAAGATAGGGGTATTTACAAATGAAAATTCTAAAAAGAAGAAAACAGATTCAATATTTTGCTCCAGTACAGTGAATAGTTCTTTCCAATGATCATATAAGAATATTAGGACAATTTGAGGTTTCTTGTTTCAAGCAGAGAATCCTACACAATGCATTTACAATTCTGCAAAATACATTTTTACATGTGGTCTTAAACCTTGCATGTGGAGAGCCCAAATCCTGTTTTGTAGGTCACACTACATCAATCTATAAAGCCTTCAAAGATGTTTTAATTATCTGTCAAAGTAAATCACCTGATAAATGAAGGGAACTCTTGGTTAGTGCAGAAGGGAATCCAAGCATTTGCTCTAAATTCTCCCCATTACTGAATTCACAAAATACCTGGGAAAAAGTTAGGTTTACAGGGCTTTGTAAACTGATGATTTAAGGGTGACTTTTACAACTTACTGGATTTCGGGTCTCCAAGACCATTATAAATCATAACTGCATTTCCCTTGAAACTGGCATGGCTCTGTAAACTACATTTTGTAACCTCAAATATTTATCCTTGAATTCCACTGAATGACTGAATTTCTTATCCATGGAAAACCACTTCAGTCACCTACCTTTCAACACATTTATTAGTTGTGCAAATTCCATTTTGTGAAGGCATTTTCAGTCAAAGGAACAGAGATTGACTGATACAAAGAAGAAACCAAAGCCATGGAGCAAAAATGGGTTGAGAATTCGAGAACTTAGTCAGTCAGTCTAAGAGTTTGCCATGGCTGGTATTTCTGATGTTACACTATCAAGCGGCTGCCAGTGACAGTTCATAAGGGAGTCATAGAGTTCTTCACTTCGCTCCATGAACTGTCTGTTCAGCGCATCAATATCAATTTGAAGATCAGGATCTGAAAAATATTGAAAAAGAAATTAACCCACTATTCATGGAAAGCCCAAACTAGTCAGACAAAAAATGTAGCCCTTTGTGTATTACAACAAGATGGTTGTTTAATATCAACCAAATGTGAAACATTTAAGGATTTTAAGAAGGGGACTGAATGACTATTACATATGGTCCCATGAAATGGGCAGGTTAGAGTTAGAGCAGGGACAACGCCACTGACAACACAAGGTTAGTTCTGTTGAACAGGTACGTATGTTTTATTGTAAGGGATTCGTAATGCCAGTCTACATTTCATAAACACAATTCAGGTAGCTGTTCAAAGCAACCAACAGGGAAGTCAAACAGTCCAGGGTCACCACAACAGAACAACACACCTTCAGGAGGTGAAATGCTTCATACATTTTAATATTTGAGTATATAAATAACACTTCACCTTCTACCGATTCTTCTTCAGCCTCCTCGGTTGATCCTAACGTTTGCTGAAATTACAACAATTGATTTACTGCATCATGTTATCTGGCATCACCATACAGAAACCTGGCACAGTCCACGAGTTCAATCCAATCAGATACAGGAGAGCCATCACTCTTAATCTGAAGCAGACAAAGGACATTGGGAGTCATTCTACACTCAAGTCCCCATTCTAAATTAGGATGGTGTCAAATTGGACTAATGTCATAGCAATTTGCCAAACTGTCAACATTGCCAGGAAATTAGTCCCTATATTTCTACACTAGGAGAATGTCCAAAAAGAATTATATTGTGTATAGATATGCATAACTGGGCACCACCTTTCTTAGAAATACCTTTTCCCTCCCCATTTAATATCCACTAAGTGAAAGATTTTAAATTATAACCCAATAAATATTTTAAAGTCCTGAAGGAGGCCAGGTTTGGTGCGTTTGGTATACAGAGCTGCCTCCTATACTGCCTGTCCAGAGATTTTTTCTGGACTTTGGAACCATCTACATAAAATGGTGGATTTGTCTGCAATGTGTGCCTCCATTTCACTATGCATCAGCTGCCACAGAGTCTTTCCTGTAACAATTGTTTAAATTACCTCTGAAGGGTCCTGGGTCTCTGTGGATACTGAAGTTGAGTCTGTCGTTGTAGGAGGACCTACCATTCCAGGAGCAGTGGGCGTGGCCCCATAGGGTCCATATCCGTAGTTATAGCTGTTATATGGATCATAGCCCCACTGGGAATAGTAGTTCTGGTATTGCTGGTAATACTGAGTATAATTGTAGTTTTGATTTTGTTGATAATTCATTTTATTGCTGAAAATAAAAAAGGTCAAACAAAAGGCTTCATCAGGCATAAGACTGAACTGGAAATGAAAGTAAACAAACTAAAAACAGACTAAACCATTTTTTTATTATAAACTTAATGTGATTCTAATAAGGTGTTATATTAAAAGTCAGCCTTTTTAAAGACAGCCTTAAAAAGTTAAGTTTCCTGTACATAGTAAGCTGTATTAATTGGCTTTGACTTTAACAATGCAGAGCAATCCTGTCTCAGGACATGTTGTGGTGCCCTCTCAAACAGATCATCAAAAAAGTTAAAGACAATGCAATTACTTTACAATTTTCTTGTTTTGGATTACTTTGAATGTACATAAACTAATATTATCCAAAATACATACCAAATATTGCCAAACCTACAAAGTACAAAGAAATCTGCACCTTGCAAAGGAAATATTTTCTAGATGCTAATCAAGGTAAAAAATACTCTCAGGTGAGTCATGCTGCTGGTGGAAAAACACCTGCACTTAAGTTAGTTACTTTAATGGCAATGTGGCACGCTAAGCTGCTACGATTGCACAACCACCTGACAGGACTCCCCCCAGATGCAACTGATTAGCACCACATGAATCAGTGTCAGGGGTGTGGATCCAAGAGACAATTGCTTGGATTACATTACAATTGTAATTATGTAATTATAGGCCTACTTGTAATTTGACATTAAAATTAAAAGTGTACTTGTCATCAGTTATTAGTAGATTAAGATATAATTGACATTATTTAGGTTATTTCTGTTTCCTTTTTTAAATTAATTACTTTTAAAGCACAGGCAGGGTTCTGAAAACCTGTGAAATACCAGGAAGTTGTAAATCTAAGTAATGTCACTTTCAATGTCAGTGTTCTCTTCCATAGATTAATTATTAATCCAACAGCAGCCTTGGGGACATATGAAAGTGTAAACTGGCACAGTTTATTTATTTTTAATTTAAAATAATGTTTAACAACTGAAGCAACATAGGTTAAATGCAAGGACATATTAAAGCAATGAGTGGATTAAATGCTCTTTGCATGTGGTCTTTTTCCATAGATGATAAATGTAATTGAACAAGTCTCTCTCTGGCTCTCTAAATGATTTTTACAATAAAAACAATAAAATAAAACACTAAGAGAAAAAATGTGTCCACCTTAAAGTGACCGCGTTCCAGTGTGAATGGTCATTGTTATACAAGTCTTACCTCTTAGCAACTGCTATACTAATTCTGATAGGTTTTCCACCAAGGCCAGAGGCATTCTGACACTCCTCCATAGCTTTCTTTTGTTCATTTTCATCGCTGAACTTGACAAATCCATAACCCCTGTATGAGAACAACACTCACAAACATTAACACACTGATAAAAACAAACACATCTTAGCATGCAAGCTAGATACAAATCTCAAATAAAAAATATATATATATATTTATGGAAAAACTTAAAATGTTGTATTACTTTTAATATGAAGTAGCATCACTTCAACAGTTTGTAGCTCTTGCTTATCCTATATGGGGAAAACAATAGTTAAATAATGATAAATGTTAAGCTCAGCAACATCAGATATGATGGATCTCAAATAAGTACTACGGGGTGATTTTGATGTTACCCAAAGTGTTGAAATAGCAATTCTACAGAGTGTGGTGGATTTGGTTAATCTCAAAAGAGAGATGGGTTTTCTTTGGGTTGGGGAGGGGGCAGGGGGTAAAATTCAAACTGAAGCTGAAGAACATTAAAAAACGCAGCTTCTGGTCCAAACTGTCTTTGATCTGTAAGCAGGAAGGGACAAACATTTTTAGTTTAACAATCTCAAAATCACCACGTCATTTTTTTTTTTTTTTTGTATTTTATATATATTTATATATATATATATATATATATATATATATATATATATATATATATAGACACACATATTTGTTCTCTACATTTAATAAAAACTCCCAATGGGACACTATGAAGACACTGCAACACTGGTTAACAAACAATTATGTACCTGAATATTCACCACCATCCATTCAAAAAATGCTACAGTTGAGGCAAAAACAGCTGCTGTGGGAACTGAAACCTAGGCCTGTGTGGAAATAATATGGCTTTCCTAGGTGACAAAACTACCCTGGCCATAATCCTACTAATTTCCAAAGCAAACCATGCTGATGACTAATCACTGTACTGTATGCACACAAGAGGATCTCAATGCCCAGTTTTTATACCTTGAATTTCCAAAAGGATCTGTGACCACTTTTCCCCCTTTGCATGAAGGGTACTTCTTCACAAAGAATTCGTAGAGTTGAAAGTCATCAATTTCGGGAGTGAGGTCTCCGACAAAAACAGAATATTCTGGGCTGAAGAGAAAAGACACGATTGAGACGCGTGATAATGTAAGCTGACATATCTTAATTTTCAGCATCATAAATTAACATCATAGTGGGAAAAGAACTGGAAGAAAAGTAAAGAAAAGGAGGACAGTAATTTAGAGTTCATTTGGAACAAAAACCAGCAGGGTAGGTCGTCCAGGACCAGGGTTGGGAACCGCAGATTTAAGTTTTTTTTTCAGAGGGCTATAGCCTATCAACAATGATCTGATGCTTCACATATTTCTGGCAAGGTACAATTGTTCTAGTTGTAATGCACATACTTTCAAGAACACAGAGACATTTTATGATCTCAATTATGCTTTGAATCTAAGAATATAAGGTGAAATATAACAGGATCAGTACCAATTTTATATATTATATTTTTTTTTAAACTGACTTTAATAGCAAATGGAGGGTTTTAAAAGCATATGAAACAGCAAGTCTTACTTCAACTGTCTGGATAATGCACCTGCTATTATTTCATTCTTTCATTTTTCACTACCACATCTGTGGCATTAGTCATAGCTTACATTTTTTTCTCCATTATAGTGGAGAAGAGCTGGGAGAATAAATACAGGCATGTTACATGAACTGAAGGAACATCCAGCGATCTACAATGCTATACATTTCCATACAGGGCTATTTTTACTTTAATGTGCTGCATGAATCATCTCCAGGCTCCAGGATTTAAAATGCCCCAAGTGTATTTATAAGGATAAATTCAGGGACATAGTAAACAAAACAATGAATGAAATTAACTTACCCTGCATCTGGTCTTTTTCCATAGGTAGCATAATTTAACTTAAACTTTCTGGGCTATAAAAAGAAAATAACACATTTAAATATGTATAAAATAAGCAATTTAAGTAGTATTTAAAATCAAAACCCTTTGTCACTTTTGTACCCAGGACTGGAGTTATTAAACACCAATACACTTGTTTAATAGTCATGAGAGAAAGAATATATAGGCCTATATATAAATTATCCCAATGCAGTATTGATGGAAAACCACCAGAGTGAGGAATACATCCACTTGCATTTAAAGAATAGTTTCAAACATATGTGAAACTGGATTTCAAGAATATGATGAAGATATCATTATTATTAAATATAATAATCATGTACTTACAGGATTTGAACCTGGGACCAACTTGCCATTTAGCCTTAGAACACAACGATCAACACTGGCTTCATCTGCTAATTCCACAAAACAGTATCCCGCTGAGCCACTAGAGAGGAAAGGAACAAATAAACTTACAAGCACATAGCACATTTAAACATCCAATAGCCTCTCTTTATTGATTTATTGGACCTACAATGGCTTTCAAATATGGCTGGTCTGGAGACAAATCATTAGAAGAAAATAATGTTTCAATTAATTTATTTCCTGAAATTTCGGGTAAAATCTAAATAAGCAGATTTCCTTAGCATTACAATACCATAGCCTATTACACCATCGCTAAACATAAATCCACATCCCACATACAATTTTCATCAACATAACCGATCACTTTTCTTGTGTTTTTTGTAGTTGGATCCATGAAGGATGTAGCTTGAGCTCATTGGGTTTCCAGGTGCAATGGGAGTGAATTACCCAGGGTTTGTGTCAACCACATGGGCACTTAACATTGACCATATCTGTTTCTGTGGTTGTTTTCTTTCAGACAGGAACAAAATTCTGGCAAGCCATTTTCCCTAGAAACCACACATGGAAACTTGACCACTGTAACACTTCTCAAACCTAAAATACAAATGGAATATAAAGGCACTTACCCAGTTACTCTGTGACATATAATTTTAACGCCGTAGGCAGTCTCTCCCATCGTGCTAAAGGCTTGCTTGATGAAACTTTCATCCATGTATGGGTCCAACTAATGGGAAGACATGAATTGATGCCATAAACACACCAGCTTCAAGTCCTTTCCATGAATTATGTTTTGGAAATAGAACACAATAGACCAGATATGGTTAGCTCATACCATATTTTCATATTTCTGTAAGTTCCTAGCATAAATTCAAATATGCAGATTAATATATCTGTGGTTACCTTAGCATTGAGTGTCTTCATGTTTATTTTGTATTCCTGTCCTTAAAAATACATTCTCGCAAAGTTGTGAATCAAGTATTCGATCTCCAGCTGTATCATTATTAAACCAATGATGGGGTCATTCCACATAAATTCAACCAGAGCCGCTGTTCAACTGTTTTGGATTTTGCTGGAATAATTCACCTGGAGTTTAGGCCAATGTAACTTGTGTGTGTGTGGGGGGGTGCTACAAGAATAACAAAGTGTTTTGCTTGATTCTTGTGGACCTTGTCTGGATCTGTCTAAAAACTTTTTTTTTAATGATTTTGAGAGTTCCCCCTTATTAATTATTATGACTTAAACTTGAAAGATATAGCAAAAAACTAAAACAAACAAACCTGAAGATTATTCAGTTTATTTACAAAGTAGGAAGTGGTAAGATATATAGCCAGACAAGAATCTTTCAAATGTTATATTGCAAGCACACTGCCATGTGTAGGTGTTGCTCTAAATGTAGAAAATGCTAATGGAAAATTGCTGTGTAATTTCAAGTAAAAGTTAAATCTCACCTCAGTGAATTCTGTAAAAAAACCTGGTTTTGAGAAAGCACGAATAGCATTGTGACACATCTTTAAAAATACTTTTAGGCTTCAAAGACCTGCAAAGAACCTAATAACCAGGTTTGTTGTAAAGCAGAGACAGAAAGGGGTTACCCATTTGTTCATTTGTCATGGAACGTTCTCGATTTTTTTAATATATATTTTTTTATTTTGTATTGCCATCTTTAAAAATACATTCTCACAAAGTTGTGGGGGCTACAATTAGGGCTGCAACAACTAATCGATCTAATCGATTACATTGATTATTAAAAAGCGTTAGCAACAGATTTCATCGACGATTAGTTGGGTCTACTTTGGGTGCTGCTACTAAAAAATAAATAAAATAAAAAAATAAAATAAAAACTTTAAAGACTGCAGCTACACCTGTGGAAAGCCGTCAAAGTCTTCTAAAGTGTGGGAGCACTTTACACTGAACACTGCAAAGAAGACAGTTTGCTGCAACATGAGCAGAGCTGAACTCACATGGGGCTGGAGCGCAATGATGCATGAGCACCTGAAGAGAAAACACTGGAGCCGTGATGACAGAGGAGGAAGAACTCAGCTGGTACAGGCAGTGGCACTGGATCCAACACGTAATTTATAGTCTGACATCTGAAAAGTTGTCCGTCAAGGACATAGCAATTTTTATTAGTATTGTTATTGTACAAAATCTTTATTATTATTATTGTTCCGTTCATCAGGACTGTTACTCCTCCTACAGTTCTTACCTACACCAGACTTGTAGTCAAGTCCGAGTGACCATGGTAATTGATTTTTGAGACTCGATTCTAAAGTTGAATTTAATTTAGGAACAACAGCCCAGATTACAAACATTAAAGCTTAGTTGGCCTGTTTTTCCATTTCTCGCTATTGTTTATTCATGTTTCTTAACATTATCAACATTAAATAAAATAAACTCTGTAAGAGACCATTTCCAATGTCAATTTTCCTAATGATATACTTAACACTAGTTAATAAAAGTTATCAAAATAACATTTTCTATACAAACACAAAATTGTTGCATGTAGTATACAGTGATGTAGTGGTAAAAAAAAGGTGGGTAAACTATGAATTTCTCATTCATCAATATAATCGAAAAACGTATTACATTATTAAACAATATCAATGAATTGCATTTGATGCAAGTCTACTAAAAAGGAAGGGCTAGTGTAGGTAATTAGGTTATTAATCTAAAAACAAAAACCGGAATGAACACACATTCCACCAAACATATGATTTGTAAATGTTGATATAAAAATATTTTTATTCACATTAATAATGATCTGATATGAGCTACACTGCAAACCCAGTAAGTATTTTGAAGCGCTAAAGAGCACTAGTGTGGATACAATATGTGATGATAA